>NC_088803.1:12926762-12974553 GCF_011386835.1 Chrysemys picta bellii | reverse complement strand
TGGTACTATCATTTACTAGGCAAAGTTGGGGTTGGGTTTCACTCTGTACGATATTGGTTGGTTTATAGAGCTGCTGAGGTAGCTGCATCCGGCAGCATGATAACACAATGGCTTGGGATCAGATCCCCATATGTAGATTTATCTATGTAGCTAAGCTATTCATGCACCTATAGATGCAGATAAATGCTGAGTGGGATTACAAAACTGCCTAAACCGGTTAGGATCTCGGAACTAGATTTGTAAAGGCATTTAGGAGCCTCACTCCCACTGATTACAATGGGAGTTAGGCATGGAAATTCCTTTAAAAATCTGACTCTTAACTCCTATTGATTTGTAATGGAAGAGAGACACTTAACCAGATCCAGTCAAAGATGTATTTTAGTCATTTCTGGTTTAAACTGAGATCCCTTCCCTTTATAACTCACTTATCCTCCGCCATTCCCAAGTCAAGGGTCGTATATACTGACCCAATAGTATATCTTCAAAACTAGAGCCAATCAACAATTTTAAGCATCATTTTCGCTCTCAGTGACCCAGAATTAGTAAAGTTTGACTACACTTATTTCAGAAGCATTTTGGCAGTAGAGCAGTGTTACTATTATATGAGGGTCCCACCTTTGCCTAATTAATTTACGAAGCTGAGATGAGGACACTTATGTGGGATTTACCCTGTTTTTTCAAATTGTGTAAGTGGTTGTTGGGAGTTTAGAGTGGGAAACCGAGTCACACGGCCACCCAATTTAGGCTTAATCAGTTTTGCCTTTATTGAATACAATTTCAGACAGAATTAGTGTCACCTATAGTCTCTGGACATAATGTTCTGCCTGGCAAGTAAAAACAGACAAGACAGAATAGATAAATGGGCCCAAGTTACCACATTCCATTAACAAGTCCTTCCTCCTTCCATGATGGTTGTCACATCCCTTGATCTCCTGGTCTAGTCCTTCAGCCTCATTCATCGGTTTCTGGTACAACATTTCTCCACCCTTGGGCCCCTTTTATCTGTACTCTCATACATAATCCCATTCTCAATTGGCTTAATTCCCCCCCCCCAAATTTTAACCAACATATTATCCACTAAATTTACATAACATGGTACCTGTACATTACGCATGCACAAGTGTTAATAACCTAATGCCTACAATTTTCTTGCTGAATTTGTAGTTTCTGGGACATGTACCAGATACACTGGCATTTGGTGCATTATTGTTATACATTGATAGAACCTCTTGTAGTTATATGAGTTTTTAACAACTATTATTTTACATATGTAATATAAAATATGTACAGTGCTTCTTTGACTCAGGAATCACCAGGTTGAAATTCTCTGCCCTGCGTTAAGCAGATGTCAGACTAGATGATCAAAATGGTCCCTTATGGCCTTTTAATCAATGAATCTATAATGTGCACCATGATCTTACAATCTGATTTGCTAATATAGACTTCTGCATCTGTGCAAAATGCCATGGAAGTCAAGAGCTAGCTCCCAGAGTTTTTGTGTGACCTGATCACGTTAGGCATCGAAAGCTCTATCAGTGTCTTACATAGGAAGTCATTCATAAATGGGGGGAGGGATAGCTCAGTGGTTTGAGCATTGGTCTGCTAAACCCAGGGTTGTGAGTTTAGTCCTTGAGGGGGCCACTTGGGGATCTGGGGCAAAATCAGTACTTGGATCTGCTAGTGAAGGCAGGGGGCTGGACTCAATGACCTTTCAAGGTCCCTTCCAGTTCTAGGAGATAGGATATCTCCATTTATTTCTAAATGGTGAAGAATTTTCTTTAAAATTAGGCTAGAGTGAAATGCATTCAAGAGACAGCCAAAACCAACCAACCAAACAAACAAACTGAAAACAAACCAAAAAGGAGAAGTC
The DNA here is from genome assembly GCF_011386835.1 of Chrysemys picta bellii. Lineage (NCBI taxonomy): Eukaryota > Metazoa > Chordata > Testudines > Emydidae > Chrysemys > Chrysemys picta. The sequence continues at coordinate 12,972,683 of NC_088803.1, read as the reverse complement.
TAACTGGACTTTTCTGTAGAGTGGGTTGGAATTTTTCTGTGTTTCAAATTTTGGTGAACATTGTTATATTTGCACAAAAAGAAGTGAACATTTTATGAAATGTTTTTCATTTTGATCTGTCTTTTTTTCCCCTTTGGCATTTGAAATTTTGAAGATATAAAATCAGGAAAGCACTTTGACTAAATATTCTCATTTGATTTTTCAATTAACTTTAGATCTGGTTAAAAGATTCTGACTATCAAAAGTTTGATGAACATTTCCTTTACATTTAGGAATGTAAACAAACAAAACAAAACAAAAGTTTCTCTTCCCATTTTCCCACCGTGTTTAGAAGATGTCAAAGCATTGCAAATGGCAACATTTTAATTAAAAATATGAGGGTCTTCAGGAGAAATTCAACAAAATATTTATGCATTTCTGTTATTCCCCCATTTTGATTGACTTTACTTTTCATTCTCTAATTTCTCCAGTTGCGTTAAAAGTTGCTCTTCTCTATTGTTTATCTATAGGCTTCCTTCACCTCTTTGTTCCTCAGAGTGTATATTATGGGGTTCAACACTGGGGTCACAACTGTGTACATGAGGGAAATAATTTGATCACTCTCTGGGGTGGAAATGGAGTTGAGCCTCAGGTAAATGATAAGGGCCATTCCATAGAGCAGAGTCACCACTGTGAGGTGGGATGACGAGGTGGAGAAGGCTCTACACCTTCCCTCCACCGTCGGCAGCTTGAGGATGCTGGAGTTAATGCGTACATAGGACAGGATTATAAACAGGAAAGGACTCATAATGAAGAGCATCGGCAAAGTGAAGATCACTATTTTGTGCTCAGATGTGTCCGTGCATGCCATCTTCAGCACTGGTCGGTATGTCACAGCAGAAATGGTGAATACGGTTGGAGCCACAGAAGGGCAGGCTGAAGATCCGTGTGGTGTGAACCATTTCCACCAGGATGCTGATTGTCCATGATGCACCCACTAGTTGTGCGCACCCCTGGCCACTCATGATGACTGTGTAGTGCAAGGAGTTGCATATGGCCATGTAGTGGTCATATGCCATGGCTACTACAAGGCAGCATTCCGTGAGGCCCATGATGGTGAAGACAAACATCTGGACCGCACAGTCCACAATGGAGATGGTCTTTCGCTCCACTAGGAAGTGAACCAGCAGCTGAGGGACCACGCTCGTTGTGTAGCAGATTTCCAAGAAGGACAGGTTCACTAGGAAGAAATACATGAGTGTGTGGAGTGAGGAGTTCAGCTTTATCAGGATGATAACAAGCAGATTCCCTAATAGGGTGACCAGGTAGGTGACAAGAAACACTAGAAACAGAAAAATCTGCAGCTTGTTAAGGTTTGAAAATCCCACCAGGATGAAAACATCAGAGATGGTCTGGTTCTCTCCAGGGTCACTCTCAGAACAGGTCAACTATAGGAGTGGCAAAGAAAGAGACAGCGGAGCTAGACCTGAAGAATACCAAACGTGGATGTGAATCAAGCAACTGGTTTCCCATCTCCTGCGACCCGTCAAGCTAAAACTTGCTGAAGTTCTGTATATAAATATGTAAATGTGCCCAGTCAACAGCAGATGTGAAATGGTGTAGCTGTATTGACATCAATCAAGCTATGCCAATGTAAATCAGCTGGAGATCTGACCACACTGGCACCGGTGGAACTACAGCTGATCTCAACAGATCCAGATCTGATTCATAGATTCTAGGACTGGAAGGGACCTTGGGAGGTCATTGAGTCCAGCCCCCTGCCTTCACTAGCAGGACCAAGTACTGATTTTGCCCCAGATTCCTAAGTGGTCCCCTCAAGGTTTGAACTCACAGCCCTGGCTTTAGGAGGCCAATACTCAAACCACTGAGCTATTCCTCCCCCTAAATGAGCTATATCAGTTTATACTAGCAATGGAGGTATACCAGTTTCCAGCATCAGGGGATCTATTCTTCCTCTTCGAATACATTTTTTTCTCTCTCTACATGAAAATTTCAAAAGGAATCAGTCTTTCTTGTTTTCTTCCCCTTTTGGGAATGTTCTTCTACAACCATATTTTACCAAATAAGATTTCCAAATGAGGGCAAAATTCTGATCTCACTCGTATCTTCATCATGAGAATAATCATGCTAATGCAAGCATTCCCATTGAAGTCACAACTCACATAAGTAAGGACTTATCCATAGATGTGACAAAGAAAGAAACATTGGTGCTGAATATTAGAGACACCAAATAGGTCCATGCGAATTGTACCAATTCATGCTGGTTTCCCATCTGTTGGGAGCCTTCAGTCTAAAATTGGCTGTATGAGTAAACTGATGGTGCTGAGCCCAACATGATTAAAACACTTTGAAGAATGAAAATCATTATGGGTCAATTTCATCTCCGATGTAAGAATGTTGAAATCAGTGGAGGATTTTGGCCCAGTGGGTACTAAACAAATGTTGTTATTCTTTCCTAAATATTAAAGAACAGTTTAAATTGTTCCTAATATCAAAGCAGCATCCTAAATGCATTGGTTTCTCTCAGCATACAGAACACCAAGGTCCAGTCCCTCAGCTAGTGTAAATCTCAATAGCTCCATGGTTGTACAATGAGCTATACTGATTTACACCATTTGAAGATCTTTGTCTCATCCCCTTGCTATAAAGAGTTTGCAAGACGAAAGTTCCTACAATGTAGGAAGAGACTTTTCCCCTGATGTTTTACTTCAAGGTTATTTGTTGACGCGGAGCTTCATAATAATTGACATTACTGTGAAACAACAGAGTTGAAATAAAAATGAGCAATAATAAATATAATATTTTGCATACCCTTCGCACCTTCAATATATGGATCTCAAAGCAACACATCAAATGGTAGTGACCCACTAAGGGTGAAGAGACTGGGTTAGCACAGCAAGTCAGCACATTCCCAGCAATGGGAACTGAGGTCTCCTGATACGTGAAACTGTGCCATAACCACAGAACCATTCTCCAGGAATTTCAGCACACACACACACACACACACACACACACACACACACACACACACACACACACTCACAGAGGAAAGGGTGCATCCCCTCCAATGGGGGCAGCAGATGCACACACACACACCTGCACACACATACATTCAATGGGAATCAAAGACAGAAAATTAAATCAAACAACTGAAGCAAACTCTAATGGCACACTATGTAGAGTGCACTACACAGAACAATTTAAAACAAAAGGGAATGGTGTTCTCTAAATAGGGAGATCTGGCAAAGAGGTGGGAATTCTTCTGCCTCTCTTAAGAGCTGCTTTAGGGAACCTATATTGACATTTGTGAGTACTTTCCTCAACACGAGTATAGCAGTAAATACGGAGCTGGCTGGAAAATGGAGTTTTCATCTCATGGCATATTCCAATATTCCAATATTTGTTTTCACCCTGAATTGATATGAAAGTTGAAATACTAAAAACCCTAAATTTTGATTCAGAAGCATCAATATGAAATATAACAGAAAATTGATAACTGTCCTCAATGTCAACATGTTCTCATGGAAAACTCGTAGAAAGCTGGGCATGTGGGAGATCATTTTGTAGGTGTGCTCAGTGGCTCCTTGCTGGATTGGGTCCCATTCAAAACCCAGGCATGGGGGTGGAGGCATGTGCCCTGCTCACATTATAGCTCGGCTTGGCAGGATGCAATTTCTATTTTTTATATTTTTGACAGATAATATTCATGTTTATTTTTAAGCATTTCTCAGCATTTTTATTTTTGTTTAAATTTGCAAAGGGAATTATGGGGACATCAGAAAATGGTGGAATCAGACAATAATTATTTAATGACAGTAGATATTGAGATTCAAAAAATTAAAGCAGTGATTCTCAAACTTTCTACTGGTGACCCCTTTCACATAGTAAGCCACTGAGTGTGACCCCGCCCCCCCTTATAAATGAAACACACTTTTAAATATATTTAACACCATTATAAATGCTGGAGGCAATGCAGGGTTTGGGGTGGAGGCTGACAGCTCGCGACTCCCCACATAATAACCTCACAACCCCCTGAGGGGTCCCAACCCCCAGTTTGAGAGCCCCTGAGTTAAATCTTTAGAATGGTTAAAACACAAATGGTCAACATCACATGTCAAAATATACAAAGTAAATATCCCCAAATGAAACTCTAATTAGTTCTTAAGCAGCATTTTTCTTGCTTTGCCTATCTGTACATTTTAATTGCCATTGATGGAAATACTGGTTCATTAGTTTGTGTCTATGGTGAAATCAATGTTTACTGAAATTTACCCATAGAAATCTAAACCTTCCAAGCTTTCTTATAACTTTTAGTCCAGTGATTAAAGCATTGATCTGGAATGTGGAAGAGCTAGTTCAAGTCCCCCCTCAGGCATAGGAGGAGAAACAATTCCAACAAGTCTCCCTTCTTTCAGGAAAATTCTCTAACCAGTGGGTTATGGAATATTCTGATATGGGCCTTAGAATCATAGAATCATAGAATATTAGAGTTGGAAGGGACCTCAAGTGGTCATCTAGTCCAACTCCCTGCTCAAAGCAGGACCAATTCCCAGCTAAATCATCCCAGCCAGGGCTTTGTCAAGTCGGGCCTTAAAAACCTCCAAGGAAGGAGACTCCACCACCTCCCTAGGTAACGCATTCCAGTGTTTCACCACCCTCCTAGTGAAATAGTTTTTCCTGATATCCAACCTGGACCTCCCCCACTGCAACTTGAGACCATTGCTCCTTGTTCTGTGGTCTGCCACCACTGAGAACAGCCGAGCTCCATCCTCTTTGGACCCCCCCTTCAGGTAGTTGAAGGCTGCTATCAAATCCCCCCTCATTCTTCTCTTCTGGAGACTAAACAATCCCAGTTCCCTCAGCCTCTCCTCATAAGTCATGTGCTCCAGACCCCTAATCATTTTTGTTGCCCTCCGCTGGACTCTTTCCAATTTTTCCACATCCTTCTTGTAGTGTGGGGTCCAAAACTGGACACAGTATTCCAGATGAGGCCTCACCAATGTCGAATAAAGGGGAACGATCACGTTCCTCGATCTGCTGGCAATGCCCCTACTTATACAGCCTAAAATGCCATTAGCCTTCTTGGCAACAAGAGCACACTGTTGACTCATATCCAGCTTTTCGTCCACTGTGACCCCTAGGTCCTTTTCTGCAGAACTGCTACCTAGCCATTCGGTCCCTATTCTGTTGCAGTGCATGGGATTCTTCCGTCCTAAGTGCAGGACTCTGCACTTGTCCTTGTTGAACCTCATCAGGTTTTTTTCGGCCCAATCCTCTAATTTGTCTAGGTCCCTCTGTATCCGATCCCTACCCTCTAGTGTATCTACCACGCCTCCTAGTTTAGTGTCATCTGCAAACTTGCTGAGAGTGCAGTCCACACCATCCTCCAGATCATTAATAAAGATATTAAACAAAACCGGCCCCAGGACCGACCTTTGGGGCACTCCACTTGAAACTGGCTGCCAGCTAGACATGGAGCCATTGATCACTACCCGTTGAGCCCGACGATCTAGCCAGCTTTCTATCCACCTTACAGTCCATTCATCCAGCCCATACTTCTTTAACTTGCCAGCAAGAATACTGTGGGAGACCGTATCAAAAGCTTTGCTAAAGTCAAGGAATAACACATCCACTGCTTTCCCCTCATCCACAGAGCCAGTTATCTCATCATAGAAGGCAATTAGGTTAGTCAGGCACGACTTCCCCTTCGTGAATCCATGCTGACTGTTCCTGATCACTTTCCTCTCCTCTAAATGTTTCATAATTGATTCCTTGAGGACCTGCTCCATGATTTTTCCAGGGACTGAGGTGAGGCTGTCTGGCCTGTAGTTCCCCGGATCCTCCTTCTTCCCTTTTTTAAAGATGGGCACTACATTAGCCTTTTTCCAGTCATCTGGGACCTCCCCCGATCGCCATGAGTTTTCAAAAATAATGGCTAATGGCTCTGCAATCTCACCCGCCAACTCCTTTAGCACCCTCGGATGCAGCGCATCCGGCCCCATGGACTTGTGCACGCCCAGTTTATCTAAATAGTCCCGAATCACTTCTTTCTCCACAGAGGGCTGGTCACCTTCTCCCCAAACCGTACTGCCCAGTGCAGCAATCTGGGAGCTTGTGCGTGAAGACAGAGGCAAAAAAATCATTGAGTACATTAGCTTTTTCCACATCCTCGGTCACTAGGTTGCCTCCCTTATTCAATAAGGGGCCCACACTTTCCTTGATTTTCTTCTTGTTGCTAACATACCTGAAGAAACCCTTCTTGTTACTCTTAACATCTCTTGCTAACTGCAACTCCAAGTGTGATTTGGCCTTCCTGATTTCACTCCTGCACGCCTGAGCAATATTTTTATACTCCTCCCTGGTCATTTGTCCAATCTTCCACTTCTTGTAAGCTTCTTTTTTGCGTTTAAGATCAGCAAGGATTTCACTGTTTAGCCAAGCTGGTCGCCTGCCATATTTACTATTCTTTCTACACATCGGGATGGTTTGTTCCTGCAACCTAAATAAGGATTCTTTAAAATACAGCCAGCTCTCCTGGACCCCTTTGCCCTTCATGTTATTCTCCCAGGGGATCCTGCCCATCTGTTCCCTGAGGGAGGCCTTCCCCAGTCTCTCCTCTGGATGCTGTTGCACTCTGGATAAATAATTAGAAAGGAGGCACACAGATGTGTGCCCTAACTATGACCCTACAGGTTTCAGAGTAGCAGCCGTGTTAGTCTGTATCCACAAAAAGAACAGGAGTACTTGTGGCACCTTAGAGACTAACAAATTTATTAGAGCATAAGCTTTCGGATCCATCCGAAGAAGTGGGCTGTAGTCCACGAAAGCTTATGCTCTAATAAATTTGTTAGTCTCTAAGGTGCCACAAGTACTCCTGTTCTTTTTATGACCCTACAGAGTCATTCTCACTCTCTCTTTATCTCTCTGTCCTACTAACTATTCCACTGTGGATAAATACTAAAATAGTCATTGGGCCAGAGAGAGTTTAAATTAATATCCGTGATTCAGATTCTCCATTGGAATTCCTTGCAACAAGATATCAATGAGCCTAGAGAGATTCAGAAAGGTACCTGACAGCGATATGAATAAGTGGCCAATAAGAATTAAAAAAATAAAAATATAAAAAAAAGGCCAAGAAATACTTCAGATCATAAGTGAACCTAGACTGGAAGATACAGAAACCTTTGTGCTTCAGAGTATACATAAACCTCTGACTGATGGAGGCTAGAGTTAAATTTTCCCAGTGTGCAGGTTCTTTGATAATTACAGAATTAAGATTTTCTCCCACCTTCATCTGAGGCATCTAATATTGGCCTATATCATAGAGAGGCGATGATAGATTATTGGTCTGATCTATTCTGGAAATCTATTCTGGCTGCTTAGAAAGCTATTTCTTCATAATACCTTGTGGCTTTTCTCCAAAGATGAGAAGCTACAACTTATTTTTTAATCCTAATATATTTTTGCCGGCAGATCAGAATGCAGACTCCTCAGCGCAACAGACTTGAATCCCTATTATTCTGCTATCAGCTAGAGCTCCAAGTGCTTTGGGGGCCCCGACTGAAACTGATGCATGTCTAAAAAGGAAGAAATCTGGAGAAGTGGGCAAGGAGTCTGGGATTCCTTAAAAAGCAGAAGGGAGATAGGTGCCCAACTCCCACTGAATGTCAAAGGAAGTTGTGAGCCTAAAGCCTTTAGCACCCTTTGATAATCCCATTAATGACACCATATCATTTCTCTTGATAATCAGCTGATGCATGCCAAAGCAAGGAAATAGCACTATCAAATATCTTTGTCCTAGCTCATGTTCCACTGCTTGGCTTCCTTCTTGCCAGCTCTCTGTGTGCGTGACTCCAGAAAGAAACCTTCAGGGGAGCTGTAGCTCCAATCAGCTGCCAAGATAGTGTCATGGTTGGGTGCATGTAGGTGACCTCTCATGTAAGGGAAAGCTAAGATTCTAGCTGGTTTGACCTCCAGCCTTTCTTAAAAGGTACTAGATGCTGCAAGTGTCTCCAAATCCTATTGAAATCAGGGAAGCTGACAGAGCTCTTTGCCTGGCACTATAAAGTACTTTCCCAGGGAGGGCTAGATAATGGGAGACTAGGGTTGATCAGAGCTATTGATGAATTAATTGATTCAAATGTAAACAAGAACAACACCTATCCAAGGGCCTAAGGGTCACATTTTTCAACACATTTAGGAACCTAATGGGATTTTCAGAAGCACGTAGGCACTGTGACAATATGGTCACTATAGTATGGTGGGTCCTGCGCTTTTCTTGGTGGTGGGGGGGCTAAAATACCACCCCTTACCCCTGCTTTTGGGGCACCGAGGGCCCCACTAGTGGCCCAGGAAGGTGGTAAAGGAGGGAAGCGGGGGAGGGTTCTGGGTTTGCTCCTCACTCTGAATCCCAGCCCCTCTCAACCCCTGCAGGTTCTTACCCTCTTCCCCCTTGGGTGGGGTATCTTCAGTCCTTAAACGCTGGGGGAGGGAATGTCCCTCCCCTGCTGGGGCAGGGTCTCCGTTACTCCGGTTTTCTGTTCCTCCAAGTCTCACAGCACACCTCCAAGCTCCAGTCCTCTCTCCTTCCTCCTTCCCCCTGACTGCCTGAAGCAGGGGGGTTTATTAGGTTTCTAACAGGGCCTTACTTGATTACAGGTGCTCCAATTAACCTGTAGCAAACCTCCCTAATCTACAGGGAACCATGCCTTAATTAACCTAGGGTTTATATACTTCCCTTCTACCACTTCCCACTGCTCCCTGGCCCTCCTGTATCATAGCACCCAACAGCCACCCAAAGGCATCATTAATACTACAGTAAAACGCTAGCAGCATCAAATTATTCTTTCAACAGGAAGTCAGCCAGCCAGCAACCTCTCTGCCTCTCCATACCTTCATCACATCTCAAACCAGTGTCTTCATGAACATGCCTGGAAGGTCTCAAAATTTGTGGTCTTTTGGTCCAAGGTGAGGAGCAAGTTCTAAGGTCTTGGAGTTCTCACAGAGAACACCCTGCCAGCACCCCATCTCTCTTTTAGACTGAGGGGGCACCAGCATGGATGTCTCTTTTGACCACAGCTGCCATTCATCTGGTGATCCTTGAGAGGGGATATATGCACCTAAAAGTGGCAGGCTGAGTGCAGGAAGTCTGGGAAACCACACATTAATGCAGAGATTTAGATATGAATGGACAAAATGTATTCCCAGTGCTGGGAGGTCCCGAAGGGATCTATTAACCCAATGGCATTGGCCCAGATTTACAACTATGCACAAGTCCATGGTGTCCAGTTTGGTGTTCTGTGAGTCTGATTTTCAGAGTGGCTGAGCACTGGTGAATCTAGCTGAAGTCGGTGAGAGCTGTGTATGAAGCTGTATACTCGGAGCCTGAGGTGCTCATATCAGCAGAGCATGAGTGCAGAGTGCGTGTATAATGCTGCTGGATCCGAATGGAAGCACCTCTCACACAATTTGTCCTCACCTTCACGGGCATGAATGACAGAGAAAACACAAGGCAGGAACAATCACGTCCCTTAAAAAAAGAAAAAACAGAAACAATAGATTACACAGACGTTAAAGAAACTAAACTCACCTGAGGTCCTTTTGCCAAGTGCAGATCATGTGAGGATTTCAAACTGACGTGCAGCTTTTGTACACATGCAAGTAACAAGACCTTCTATCCCTAAAAAAAGCACAACAAATTAGCCTAACTGTGAATAGGCAAATCCTGATAAATATGAAGGGATATGAATGGATGTAGATCTGACAGAGAGACCTAATCTTGATCGAGATGAATAAGAGCCTTCTTTTATTTTAGTCAAAGAGGACTCACTTTTACCAGGAGAATGGATGGCGTAACATTCTGTTACCTTTAGGACTTGATCCCTGAAGTTTACTCTGCCTAACAATCTGTGTCACTAATTCACCAACACTTAATGCCACATATGTTTGTGTACAATAAGGGACAGATCTTCCTTGGGTGTCAACCAGCTTCAGAAAAGAGCTACAAAAATGAACTGAGGTCTGGAAAACTGGATTTATAACACGAGACTAAAGGAATCTAATCTATTTGTTTTACTAAAGAGAAGGTGAAGAGGTCACTTTTATCATGCAGAAGTTATTAAGCTTGGGTCAGGAATGATTGGGTCCCTGTTATGCTGCAGATAAGAGAAGATGATCATAATGGTTCTTTCTGGCTTTAAATCTATGAATATACAAAGTTAATTGAGGAAGATCCTAAATAAAGTTCTGACCTTTCCTTCATGTTATTTACATTAATTATTTATGCTGTGGTTTTCCAAAACAACTGATGAAGCCAAAGGCTCAATTCTGATTGAAATTCAATGGCTGTTGGGTGCCTAATTCCCTTAGGCTCCTCTGAAAATCCTAGCCTAAGCTCTTTACCATATATAATATTAAATGGGATCTGTGACTCCTAACATAAAGATGAGTGTTCAGTGTCAATAGGTTAGATTGCTGAGTAGATTAAGATTAACAGGGTAATGACATTAATGTTGACTATGCAGCACTGGACTATAGAATCATTCCCACCATCTCTCTGGCTCAATGCATATTTAATAATATATCCAATGTGGAAGAGTTTTAACAAGAGAAATTAAAAGATAGCCACATCAGGGTATTCCAGAGACCAGTGGTAGAACACTCAGCCGTGAGGCGGGGAACCCTTATTCAAATGTCTTCTCCTCCTCAGGCCAAGTGGGGGAATTCAACTGGAATAGCCAACATCTTGGGTGAGTTGTCTAATCACTGGACTAAAGGTTATGAAGGAGGATATTTTTCTGTCCTCCCAGCTATTTTGTGTGGAGTTAGGTGTGCTACCAGACCGGGACTCACAGGCCAGATAGGTGTGCGCAGCATGCTGAGGCTTAAGCATTAGATTGGAGTCCTGGTGTCTGCTTGATGCAGCAGTGTATATGCTCAGAAGCAGAAACTAAAGTACCTAGGGGACTTTCACAGCAAAAATGTAGGTGCTAAGTTAGTTTAGGCACCTACAAAGTGGGGCGGCAGCCATGTGGGGTTTCATGGCTTGCAGTAGTGCCTAAAACTGGGTTATTGGCACCTAAGTCCCTTTGTGAATCTGGGTGCATGTGCCTCCAAGATAATTGCTAGAGAACACTGCTACCATTGGTGCCCTGAAGGGACATATAGGCTGGGATTCTTGAAGGTGGCTAACTCACTTAGGCCCCACTGAACAGTCCAGGCTAACAATTATCTTTGACCTTTAGAGCCTTCCCTTATCAATTCTTCCTTTATTATTATTTAACATCTTTGTCCTCACTCACGCTTACTTTGACTGATACAAATCAGAGTCTAAGCTGGATTCCAATCCAAGTAACTGAGAAAAGAGACCAACATTTGGGCCCAATCCTGAAATCCTTCAAGTCTCTATATGGAGAGCCTGGTTCTCCTCTCTCTTACTTCAACTATGATTCTTTGCACTATGAGATTGCCATAAATCTTCATCAGAATCAGGATCCCATTGTGCTGGGCACTATACAAATATATAATAGGACATGGCCCATAATTACATGCATTACAGTAGTGTCTAGAAGCCCCAGTTGAGAACAGGACCCTATTGTGTTGGAGAAACACATAGGAAAAGACAATCTCTATCCCACATTTTTATCAATCTAAATAGACAAGATAGACAAACATTGAGAGGGGAAACAGGTGCAGAGAGAGGAAGTGACTGGCCCAAGGTCACACAGCAGATCTGTGGCAGAACCAGAACCCAGGAGTAGAACCTAGGTCTTCTGGATTCTACTTACTAGACTAGACTCTGCTTCAAGCCTGTCATACAACAGGCAATTCATAGCTCAAAGGAAATAATTTCATTAGCTTTTCTGAGAGTTGGATTAGGCCCTATCTGGATAAAGCATAAGAATGTATCTAAGGATGCTGCTGGAAAACTGTGTCCATTGCTGGTGTTCACAATTCAAGAAGGATGTTGATAAATTGGAGAAGGCCCTGAAAATGATTAAAGGGTCGGAAAATATGCCTTATAGAGATAGACTCGAGGAGCTCAGACTATTCAGTTTAAGCAAGAGAAAGTTAAGGGATGAGTTGGTTACAGTCTATAAGTATCTACACGGACAACACATATTTAATAATGGGCTATTCCATCTAGCAGAGAAAGGTCTAACATGATCCAGTGGCTGGAAGTTGAAGCTAGACAAATTCAGCCTGGAAATAAGGTGTAAGATTTAATAAAGTAATTAACCACTGTAGCAATTGTAAAAGGTCATGGTGGATTCTCCATCAAGGGCAATTTTTAAATCAAGATGGGATTTTTTTCTAAAAGATCTGTCCTAGGAATTATTGTGGGGAAGTTCTATGGCCTGTGCTCTACAGGATGACTAGGTGATCACAACAGTCCCTTCTGACCTCGGAATCTCTGACTCCATTAATGTATATGGCACCTCTTTTGTATCCCATGTGGGGTTAAGGAGTGAGGTTGTGCTTCAGTCAGGAACAGACATTTCTTTGGCTTTTAGTGTTTCTTATACCTTCCCCTACCCTATCCCCTTCACCCCTTCTGACTGGTTGCTTGATCTTATCTAGGAAGAGGAGTTGAGGCAGGACTGTCCTTCAAGTGTAAGCTCATATATTGAACTCCCACTCTACCCAGCAACACTTCAACTCTATCTCTTATCTCTTTTCAACTCATCTTCTTGTGGGCAGATGTAACACACAGTGTCTTTATTCTTTGTTCACCAGGATATAAGTGCTTTAAGGATAAATAAATATCAAAAGTCAAATGCGCAAAAAGACCCAAAATATAGGCAGATATACAGGCCTGAATATTACATTATCATCACTAATACTCCTAACACCTGCTTTCTTCACTGTAACATCCAGGGCCACATTTCAGCACCTAACTCCCTTAGGCCCTTTAGGAAGGATGTCTTAAGGTTAAGGCCCTGGAGTAACACATAATCGTTATAACCGATCTAACTTTGACACTTTTTTCCTAATGTAGATACAGGGTAAAATCATATTGCTTGATTTATCTTGTGGAGTTGTGGCTAGGCTAAAAATCAAGTGAAAATTTTGGTTTACCTAGCATGCCTTAGCTCGAACTATACTCAATGCCAGTTCAAGTTCAGTCTAAATCCCCAGTGTTTGGACTCTTTGCACGTTGATTTTCAAATTTAATGCTACTCAACCCCAAAGCTTACATTGCTTTAAGTAGAAAAATCAAGGATGGATTTCAACATAATGAGCCAGGTCCTCAGCGGGTGTAAATTGAAATAATTCAGCTGAAGCCAACTGAGATACTTCTGTTTATCACACCTAACATTTTGGCCCTATAAACTGTGTTTGCATGAGTGCTTTTATCTAGACCAGGGATAAGCAACCTTTGGCACGCAGCCCATCAGGGACATCTGCTGGCGGGCCGGGATGGTTTGTTTACCCGCAGGGTCCACAGATTTGGCTGATCGCAGCTCCCACTGTTCCAGGACAATGGGGGCTGTGGGAAGCGGAAACCAGCACATCCCTTGCTCCGTGCCACTTCCCACAGCCCCCATTGGCCTGGAACGGCGAACCGTGGCCAGTGGGAGCTGCGATCGGCTGAACCTGCAGACGCTGAAGGTAAACAAACCATCCCAGCTCCCCAGTGGATTTCCCTGACGGGCCGCGTGCCAAAGGTTGCTGATCCCTGATCTAGACTAAATTGATTGCCAATTGTGTATCAGTGTCAACCAGTTGAAAGAACTCAAAATATCTAGATAGTGCAGTTTCCACAATTCTTCGATTTATATTATAATTTTATTGAAAATGATAAAACCTAGAAATGGTTACATTGCATGAGAAACTTGAATTTTCCCTAGTGTTCTTGTCAGAGCAGTTTTCATATCTTTATTTTTCAAGCTGTAGATGATGGGGTTCAACATGGGGGTCAAGATGCTGTACTGGATGGAGAAGAGTTCATCTAGAACCAGAGAAGTGACTGAACTGGGTTTCATGTACTGGGAAAGAGCTGTCACAAACAATAAAACCACCACAATGAGGTGGGAGCTGCATGTAGAGAAGGCTTTACGTCTTCCCTCCGAGGAGCGTATTCGGAGGATAGTGGAGATGATGTGAATGTAGGAGACCAAGGTGAAGAGGAAGGAGCTGAAACCAAATATCACAGCAGAAGAAAGAAAAGCTATTTTATTGGTCAAGGTCACGGTGCAAGATAGTTGTAGTAGCGGAGGGAGCTCACAGCTGAAATGCCTGATTTCATTGGGCCCACAGAAGTGTAACTTTAACACAGGGACAGTGTTGACCAGTGAATACAAGAGTCCCATTATCCAAGAACCACCCACCAACTGTCTGCTCACTCGTTTGTTCATGGTCCCCACATAATGCAATGGGTGACATATGGCAGTGTATCGGTCATAAGCCATTGCCGAGAGCACAAAAACTTCAGTGCCAGCTGAGAGGAGGATGAAGAACATCTGGGCAAGGCAGCCATTGACAGAAATGGTTTTGTGCTTTGCTAGGAAATTCACCAACATCTTAGGGACAATGGCTGAGGAATAACAGATATCAACAAAGGACAAATGAGACAGGAAGAAGTACATGGGAGTTTGGAGTTGAGGATCAGCCCTTATCACCAGCATAATCATCATGTTCCCCACCAGGGTGATTAGGTAAATAACTAAAAACACCAGGAAGAGGAAAAATTGAAGTTCCGGGTAATTAGAAAGTCCCACAAGAATAAATTCATTCACATTGGTTTGGTTTTCCATTCACATTTAGTGATCTGTATGAAGAGAAAAAGAAATGAAATTAACCAACATAGCAGGTTATGGAAATTCAATTAGATAGATAGATAGATAGATAGATAGATAGATAGATAGATAGATAGATAGATAGATAGATAGATAGATAAAACACAAGTGAGATTTTGAAAGCCAAGGGGACTCAGATGGACAAATTCACATTTCTAATTCAACACTCTAAGTTGGATAAAAAATAAAGTGGGTCCTATTCCATGTGGATTTACACAAATATTTTCTTAGATTACACCGGTGTCAACACCGTGTCCAATTAGTTCTCCTATTTGACCCAATTTCTCGTGTTGTGAGCCATACAAGAGAGATCTGCTTTTAGAAACCTCATGTACAACCCTTTCTTCTAAACCAGATCCCATATTATCCATCCAGTACACTGTGTTGGCTTACAGGTGGACAAAGAGTATTAAGAATCTAAATTGAAAATAACCTTCCAATCACTGCTTTTTTTGGTCAGATAACTTTGTGAAAGTGGCATAGTAAATATCTGTGTCAGTGATTGGTATAAATAAGTCTCATTAACTCCTGTGTTACTCTAGCTTTTCCCCAGCACAACTGCAATGACTTGAGTGGAATGGGCAGTGGTGAATTGAGCTCGATAAGTGATAGGTTTGCAAATCGAAGATGTTTTTCACTAGTTTCCAACCCTGGACATTAAACATGGGATATGTACAACAGGATGTATTCTCTCTTTCTAGCATAATGTTATTGGCCAAGATTTGCCAAAGTAGATGGTGATTTTGATTTTCTCAAATTTGCTGGTTGACTTGAGAAACCATAAAGGGGCTTGATTTTCAGAAATTGCTGAGCATCCTGGTCTGAAATTCTAACATATATTTGACCCCATTGTCTACATACATTCTGCCGTCAACCAAATCTGTGTAACCCCATTGACATAAAAAATCAATCCCAGTAGACATTTTGGTTGATGACACACTAGAGGGAGGAGAATCTCTCTCAAACCCCCTTAGCATCACTGCCTCTCCATCTCGTTTTCGATCAGTAACCTCAACAGATGCTGAAAGGAATGGAGATGACGTGAGCTGAAGGATGGGATTGGTTGAAAAGTAAGTGTCATTGATAAGCAAATGGCAGAATAGAACAGCACTTCACAGCCCATTTCATTGAGCTGGATTTGCTGGATGGATCCCTGCACCCATGTGCGGGGTCCCGCTGAGGTAAATGGGGTTCCGGACAGGCACAGGAGTCCATTCGTACAGATCCAGTTACAGCACCAGGGCCAAAATCTGTTGTTCTGCGACCAGTTATGGAGGCCTGTCAGAGCGCTCTTTCTGTTTAGCTGATTGATTATGAAATCCTCAGCATGCACGTGTTACTAACAAAAGCAATCATGTGCTCTTCTTATTACAGCCATTGTCTTCCCTTCCATTCCCTACTGAGGACACCAGTTCTCATCCTGTCCTAATTTGGACTATAAGTTCTTCAGGACAGAGTCTTTGCCTTTTGAATAGTCCCTAGAGCCATACTGAGGAAACAGCACAAATATTTGACATGTCTTATAAATGATTGACTAACACTTTTAAACTTGCGTGCCTACAGTTAGGCACTGAAATCTGCATTTAGGCAACTCGGTAATTGACCTGATGCTCAGAGACGTAAAGCACCCACAAATCACCATGGATATCAATGGGATCTCAACGTGCTCAGCATCTCTGATAAATAGGCAATGTATCTGGGGTGATGATGTATTGTATTTTTGTTTACAAATATTTTTATTCAAAATTTCCCATTTTTACAGTGATTAAATGAATGATTAAAGGATTAGAAAACATGCTTTATAGTGAATGACTCAAGGAACTCAGTTTATTTATCTTAACAAAGAGAAGGTTACGGGGTGACTTGATTACAGTCTATAGCATCTCAGTAGGGAACAAATATTGAATAATGGGTGTGATGCCGACAAACCAGGTGCCATATCTTGCCAAGTCTATAGGCCTTAGCTGAGCACTGATAAATTCATAGCTGGAATCCAGACCAGCTAGTGGCGCGGGAACACTTTTTATAGTGGGGGTGCTGAAAGCTGTAAACCCTGTGTGTTCAAAATTGTGAACAGAGCGCAATTCCCGCTTACACCACATGGGAGCAGCACAGCTCTGCGATTCTCCAGAATCACAAAATAATGCTAACTTTGTTTCGACAGCACCAGCAAACTTTTCACAGTAAAACCTGGGGGTGCTGCAGCACCCCAACACCCCTAGTTCCCGCACCTCTGAGACCAGCTCACCTGTATGTTAATATTCTTCAAGACAGGTGTTAGACTTGTAAAGATGTGTTTAGTGTTTAAGTGGCTGCATGTGTGACTCTTATTTTTGATGTCTATATCCCATGCTATAAGGTAATATGTACATTTTGCTTTATAACTGTAAAAATGCCTGCTCTGAACTTATGAACCTAGGCAGGAAGAGTGGTTTTCCATTCCATCAAGAAGGACAATCAAGACTAAATGGTCCATTGTAGGACAAAGCTCTGTTGACTGCCCCATCCATCCATGAAGAAGTTACGTGCAGAAGCTCTTATCCCATCAGTTTGAACTCTGGGGGAAGGGCATGTAAAGATGCTCACAAGAAGAAATGGTTCTCTCTTTGGTGTTTGGACTCTTACAAGGGTTGGTGTTAAGGAACAAAAATCAGAGATCCCCAGGGTCAACCTGGGTTATCCCAAAAAGTCATTCAGTGAACAGACTGCTAAAACTTCAGTCACCTTTTGGAACCACCTGTTATTCATCTGTGCCTATATGTTGCCTGCTTTAACTTGTAACTAACTCTCTCATTTTTTGCCCTAGTTAATAAATCCTTAGTTTATTATTGGATTAGCTACTAGTGTTGACTTTGGCATGAGATCTAAGGTACAAATTGATCTGGGATAAGTGACTGGTCTCTTGGGACTGGGGGCAACCTGAATATTTTGTGTTTTTTTTTTTTTGGTGTAATTAACCATTTATCACTAAGTCCAGTGTACCTGGGTGGCAAGATAGATTGGAGGGCCCAACGGGACTGTCTGTGTGTGACTCCATAGTACGACTGTTACTTTGATTCACAGGCATTCACATTTCTTACTAGGTTGGTGAAATGTAATTATAGAACAAACCACCCATTTGGGGTGTAGGCCCTGCTTTTAGACAATTTGCCCTGAGGTTGATGAACCTCTCATGGTTGTGAATCACTCCCGACAGCTTGACAATAGGCTCCTCAATGTAGCAGAGAAAAGTATCACACGATCCAATGGCTGGAAGTTGAAGATAGACAAATTCAGATAGGAAATAATGCATGATTTTTAACAGTGAGAGTAATTAACCACTAGAACAATTTAGCAATGGTTGTGGTGGATTTTCCATCACTGATAATTTTTAAATCAAGATTGGATGTTTTTCTAAAAGATTGGCTCTATGAATTATTTTGGGGAAAATTCTGTGGGCTGTGTGATACAGGATGTTGGACTAGATGATGACAATGACACCTTATGACCTTGGAATCTATGAATCCGAGCCACAGAGAGGCTCACTGACTTGCTTAAGGTCACATAAGAAGTCCATGACCGAGCAGAAACTTGAAATCTGAGCTTCTGTAACCACAGGCTAATGTTTTGACCAACATCTCACTCTTCCTTGGCTTCTCTGCCAGGTAGATTTCATTTCCTACTGTAAATAATTTTCTTATTACCATTCAATTTTATTACTGAGTTAGCTCCAGATTAAGATCTCTGCTTCATGGTAAGCAGGGGCTAGGTCTTAAAACCACCATGCTTTAAGTTCTAGGGATGGGTTATTCCATAATTGCCCATTTTAGGTTTTCTTGGACCTTCTTCTGAAGCATCTGATGGAGTATTAGATGGACCACAGATCTGGCCTGGCTTAGTAGGCCCAGACCCAAGAAGGGCTTGGTTCACAAAGGAAGTTAGCCCATTATTATTCAAGTAATTATCCAAAGTGGGACAGCTTCAACAGAAGAGACTGAGAGAAACAGCACTACATTAAAGTGCATTAGGAACTTTTAGTTCACAGCAGCAGAGTCTACACAGACCCATTAACGTGCAACACATTTTCACCGTAACTGCTTGCACTCCTTTGTTTTGCAGGTCGTAGATGTCAAGACTTAACATGGGGGTTACAAGGTGCTGTACAGGATGGAGACCAGAGCATCCAAGGAAGCTGAGATGGCTCTCACATACTGCGAGAAACCTGTCCCATAGTATAAAATAGCCACATTGAGGTGAAAGCTGCAGGTGGCGGAGGCTTTACGCCTGTCCTACAGAGCATCTCCTCAGTATGGTGGAGATGACGTGAATGTAGGAGACCAGGGTGAGGTGGAAGGAGCTTGAAATACTTGAAATACCAAGAAGAGGAAAATCTGTAGCTGTGGATCACTCAAAAGTGCGAAAAGAATAAATTCAGCCATGGTGGTTTTAGTCTCCATTATTCTTCAGCAAAACTGTGTCCAGAGAGAAACGGAAAAAAATAACAAAATTTAAAAACATAATTAATATTCATGGGAATTCAATGAATGGATAATATCTAATACATAAATAATGTCTGTTAAGTTATCAGACCCAGGGATAGATGGATCTGTCCAAGGAGGAAAGTATGGATTTTTAACTAATTGGTCTAACACAGTTGTGAGCAACCTGTGACCCGCAGGCCGCATGCAGTCTATCTGGGTAATCTGATTGCAGGCCACGAGACATTTTGCTGATGTTGACCGTCCACAGGCATGGCCCCCTGCAGCTCCCAGTGGCTGCGGTTCTCAGTGCCTGGCCAATGGGATCTGTGGGAAGCAGCAGCCAGCACCTCCCTGTGGCCCACTGCTTCCTGCAGCTCCCATTGGCCGGGAACAGGGAACATTAGATAGATAGATAGATAGATAGATAGATAGATAGATAGATAGATAGATAGATAGATAGATGGGGACCTATTTCTAGCTAGTTTAAATCAGTCTATCTCTACTGGAGTGAATGGGCCAGAAGACCAGTGGTGTAAGTCATTGTAACTGTACTGAAATCAACAGTAGACGGCTCCTCAATTAGTGTAAATTGATGTAGCTCCATCAAAATCAACAGTGGTCAGATCCCACACTGCTGTAAATTAACACGGCTTCCCTGACATCAATAAGGCAGGTCCCCGCTGGTGTAAATTGTCATAGCACTATTGAATTCCGTAGGCCACCAGCTGATTTCCACCAGCTAAAGATATGGCTCTATGTATATTATATATTATGGCTGTGAGTTTAAAAACAGCTCAAGGGATTTAGGTGCTCAAATCTCATGGAAAGTCACTGAAGGTTTAGTGTTCTCAGTAAATATAAATCTTTTATTATCCTTTTTATATTAATCTCTCATCATTTTAAACATCACATAATCTTTTCTGTGTTTGCCAAAGGTATTGGCTGGATTCTAATGCTACAGAAGGAGTTGTTTTGGGTAAAGAATGTCTTTTCCTATTAGGCCTAGTGCCAAAATAATAGTTTAATTTTTCCTTTCTCTCCTTCCCCCCCCCCCACCCCCCGAAGAAGTGGAAACAGCTCAGACAAACAAACAAAACTTGAAGGAAAAATTGTCCCAGAAAAAACTGGGAATTTTGGCCAGCTCTGTGGAAATGCACACACACACACACACACACACACACAATCCAGCAGTTTTAAGTTTGCAAGACATTTCCCAATATTTTAATACTTTCCAACATTATCACAGTGTGTGTGTCGGGGGGGGGGGGCGGGGCATGGAATTTCCTAAATTCGATTTAGTAAAAGGGAGATATAAAGATCAAAGGATATTCTATTAACTAGTTACCATTATTCCTGGCTTGGACAGAGAAATCTGATCTAAGGGTTGATATGGGGATGGGGTTGGGAACTCAAGAGTCCTGGGTTTTATTGCTGGCCTTGGGAGAGCAGTGGGGTATATTGATTAGAACAGGAAGAACTGGGATGCAGGGTAGCTGGGCTGAGAAAGAAGAGTTCTGGGTGATGTTTGATTTTGATTGGCATTACAGAGTCCTCATTTATCTGTGAGTCCCAAAGCACTTGGTGAAGAAGAGGGTAAACACAGATTTACTGCATGGGCTATTAGGAGGGTTTGAAACAAAGAACTTGAAAAGCAAAATCCAGTGGCAGTTTTACTGCACTGCTTTATAGACTATAGCTAAGATTTTTAAAAGTCACATAGGGGACCTGGAAGCCCATTTCCCATTAATTAACCCACACTCCTTGTATGTCATGTGCTTTTTCCGCTGCCTGCAGAGGCGAAGAAATGTCCGTAGAGTCCCTTACTGATATTTCACTGCTTCTTCCCAAAACGTTTTTACGCTACATGCGAAATTTAACATTTTTTTTTGTTTCCAAATTTTTGGTCAGAGCGCTTTCCACCTCTTTGTCTTTCTGAGCTGTGGATGATGGGGGTTCAACATGGGAGGTAAGCTGCCGTAATTGATGGAGATCAGTCTATGCAGAACCACCAAGAAGGCGGGCGTGAGTCTCACAAATGGAGACAAATCAATCCCGTAGTATCAAATAAACCTGACAAGGAGGGAGCATCCACTTGAGAAAGCTTTATAACTTCCTTCCAAGAAGCATATCCTCAGGATGGTGGAGATGATGTGAATGTAGGAGACCAGGGTGAGAAATAAAGAGCTCAATCCAATAATCACAGCAGACAGGGCCGGCTTCCAGGTTTTCTGCCACCCCAAGCGGCAAAAAAAAAAAAAAAAAAAAAGCCGTGGCCCCGCGATCGCGCCATTCCACTCTTCAGTGGGAATTCAGTGGCTGGTCCTTCGCTCCAAGAGGGATTGAGGGACCTGCCTCTGAATTACCGCGCTGCAGACCCAGACGTGCCGCCCCGATAGCAGCCGGAGTGACGCCCCTTGGTATTGGCCGCCTCAAGCACCTGCTTCTTTAGCTGGTGCCTGCAG
Source organism: Chrysemys picta bellii (assembly GCF_011386835.1). Taxonomy (NCBI): domain Eukaryota; kingdom Metazoa; phylum Chordata; order Testudines; family Emydidae; genus Chrysemys; species Chrysemys picta. The sequence continues at coordinate 12,950,963 of NC_088803.1, read as the reverse complement.
CTGGCCCTGATCTCTTCTACTCTTCTAGAGCTGTTTGGCAACTAGAGATTCCGTTTATTTGTCTTTAAGATTCACTCCTACCATATCTGTGCTTATTTCATCCCAAACACTTCCGGCAACATATCACTGGTGTATTTCATATTGTCAGAGAGTCACAGGCCTGGTCTACACTAGCAGGTTATGTCGAATTTTGCAGCGCTAAATCGAATTAACTCTGCACCCGTCCACACAACAAAGCTATTTAGTTCGACATAGAGGTCTCCTAAATTCGACTTCTGTATTCCTCCCCAACGAGGAGAGTAGCGCTAAATTCGACATGGCCATGTCGAATTAGGGTAGGTGTGGATGGAAATCGACGGTAATAGCTCCAGGAGCTATCCCACAGTGCACCACTCTGTTGACGCTCTGGACAGCAGTCCGAGCTCGGATGCTCTGACCAGACACACAGGAAAAGCCCCGGGAAAATTTGAAAATTTGAATTCCTTTTCCTGTCTGGGCAGTTTGAATCTCATTTCCTGTTTGGACATTGTGGCGAGCTCAGCAGCACTGGCAACGATGCAGAGCTCTCCAGCAGAGATGGCCATGCAATCTCAGAATAGAAAGAGGAACCCGGCATGGACTGATCGGAAAGTCTTGGATCTGATCGCTGTGTGGGGCGATGAGTCCGTGCTTTCGGAGCTGCGATCGAAAAGACGGAATGCAAAGATCTACGAGAAGATCTCCAAAGCCATGACAGAGAGAGGATACAGCCAGGATGCAACGCAGTGCCGCGTGAAAATCAAGGAGCTGAGACAAGGCTACCAGAAGACCAAAGAGGCAAACGGGCGCTCCGGATCCCAGCCGCAAACATGCCATTTCTACGAGGCACTGCATTCCATCCTAGGTGCGGCCGCCACCACTACCCCACCACTGACCGTGGACTCTGAGGATGGGATATTGTCCACGCCTGCTTCCTCTGAGATGGTAGTGGACGGGGAAGATGAGGAAGGAGATGAGGAGGAGGAGGCAGTCGACAGCGCTTACAACGCTGATTTCCCAGACAGCCAGGATCTCTTCATCACCCTCACAGAGATCCCGTACCAACCATCCCCAGGCGTTAACCCGGACCCAGAATCAGGGGAAGGATCAGCCGGTAAGTGGATTAAACATGTAAACATTTATTTTGAAAAGAATATTAATATTAACTGTGGCTTTTTCATGATTAGATTGTCCTAGGCACTTAAAGTTCTAGTCTTTGCTAGTGCAACTGCTGCAAAAAAATCTAACAATGTCCGGTATATCTTCATTGGTTTGCCGTAGGCGCTCTACTGTTTAGCCCTTGCCAGTGCAGCTACAGTAAAATTTGGTCAATATGTCCGGGGATAGAGCAGAAATCCTCAGAGGACATCTCCATGAAGCTCTCCTGGAGGTAATTGGAAAGCCTTTGCATGAGATTCCTTGGCAGAGCGGCCATGTTGTGTCCTCCGTAGTATGAAACGTTTTCGCGCCAGGCTACCATCAAGTACTCCGGTATCATTGCCTTGCACAGCATGGCGGCATACGGCCCTGGTCTTTGCAGGCTTTCCCGAAGCATGCGTTCTTCGTCGCTGTCTGAAATACGCATCAGAGTGATGTCGCTCATGGTGACCTGCTTTGAATTAGGGGAATGTTAGTATTGGGACTGCTTCCCTGTTCCTTTACAGAACTGTGACCGCCGGTTTACAGCCATGTGGTGGAGGCGGGAGAGAGGCAGCATAGAGGGATCTTTCCCGGGGACAGCCGCGAGGGGCTGGGACAGGGGCAGAGTTCATGCTTGCCAGATTGCTGGCAGCAGGAACTGGCCAACGCTAGGAGCATTGCTTTGAACATGAAAGTAGGGCAGTGCTATTATTACAGTTTTAAGCTGCCACAAGTCTACGGCTTACCATGTCAGCCCGCTACCCAAATTCCGCTGTGCTGTTCCGATTCTGTGATCTGCACTGCAAGACCCCAGGGACTGAATGCGAAGGCCGAAAATTCGACCTTGTCCTGAGTGCGCATGTGATAGGTGCTGTGAATGGTCTTTTTCACAGAGAAAGACTATTTTCTTTGTTCACCCAAAAATTTATCTTTCTGAGGAATTCACTCCCTTTTTCCCATCCCACAGCTGTGGCTGTCTCCCGACCTACCCTGTCATCCCCCTCCCAAAGGCTGTCGCAGATTAGGCGTAGAAAGAAAAGGACACGGGATGACATGTTCTCAGAACTTATGGGCTGCTCCCGAGCCGAGGCAACCCTGCTGAGTCAGTGGAGGGAGAACATGTCTCAATACCAGAGAGCACACAGCGAACGGGAGGAGAGGTGGTGGCAGGAAGACCAGCATGCGACTCAAACACTGCTTGGACGAATGAGGGAGCAAACGGAAACGCTACGGCGCCTTGTGGATGTTCTGCAGGACCGGAGGCAGGAGGACAGAGCCCTGCTGCAGTCTATCTGCAACCACCGTCCCCCGCCACAAAGTCCCATACCCCCCTCACCGAAAGTACCCAGAAGGAGGGGCTGCAGAGCCCGTGAAAACTGTCACTCAACCCCTGCAGACTGCTCAAGTGGCAGAAGGCTGTCATTCCCCAAAGTTTGATAAGTCCTTTCCTTCCCGCCTCACCCAAGCCCCCATCCCAGTTTCATCCCCTAATTGTCCATTTGCTAATAAAAAATAAGTTTCTGTTAATTGCTGTTTCCATCGTGTTTTTTTAGAGGACAGTCTGTTTTAAGGGGGGGAAAGGTGGTTGGTACAGACACGGGGGCAGGTTCAGCAGCAGGTCACACACACAGTGCATTCACTAGGCACCCTGGTCAGTCTGGGAGGTGGTTTTCATTGTCTGGGGGGTGGGAGGGCGGCTATGTGACTTTGTGGCGGGGGAGGGCGGTTAGAGATCTTATGCAGCGGTCCTTATCCTGGATCACAGAGCCACGCAGCAGGGAATCTGTAACCGTCCTCCCCCTGCCACAAAGTCACATAGCCCCCACACACAGAGTCCCGAACAAGAGAGGTGGCAGGCTCCGTTCAAACAATCAGTCCGCCAGTGCGGACCACTGTAGAAGCAGGAGCCTGGCATTCCTCGAGTTTAGAAGCGTCCTTTGAATCAGTACACTACACTCGCTCCCCACTACAGTCTGCGTCCCAGTTTCAACACTTTACCGCGAAAACAGTAATAAAGAAAACGTTGTTCATTAACAAATTTTCAGTGATTTTATTTTTAAACGTGGGTTGGAAGGGGGTGAACGGGGTATGAAACTGGAGAGGATAGTGAACAGTCACTGGGTAAAGAAACGGGGGCAGGTTCAGCTTCTCTGTAAACCAACAAAATTGTCACAGGTTACCCTGCTCACTCAGGAACCTAGGAGGCAGAGGTGTTTGAACCTATAACAATTAAAAACAAACAGAAAACACAGAGAACTTTTCAAATTCCCTTTAAATTGGCATTGTTCCTTAACCAGTATTTTAAGCCCACGGATGCACAGCGCGTCCCGCTGTGCTCTTCTAATCGCACGGCTTTCTGGCTGGGCGTAATTATCAGCCTGGCTATTTGCCTCAGCCTCCCACCCCGCCATAAAGGTCTCCCCCTTGCTCTCACACAGATTGTGGAGCACACAGCAAGCTGCAATAACAATGGGGATACTGGTTTCGCTGAGATCGGAGCGAATCAATAAGCTTCTCCATCTCCCCTTGGACGTCCAAAAGCACACTCCACCACCATTCTGCACTTGGTCAGATGGTAGTTGAAGAGTTCCTTTTCACTGTCCAGGGTGGCTGTATAGGGCTTCATGAGCCATGGCATTAGCGGGTAGGCTGGGTCCCCGAGGATCACTATAGGTATCTCCACATCCCCCACAGTGTTCACTTGGTGGCTTATGTGTGTTACCATTCCTGATGTCCGATTTGTGTCCATTTATTCTTTTGCGGAGGGACTGTCCGGTTTGGCCAATGTACATGGCAGAGGGGCATTGCTGGCACATGATGGCATATGTAACATTAGTGGATGTGCATGTGAATGAGCCCTTGATGGTGTGGCTGATGTGGTTGTGTCCTCTGATGGTGTCGCCAGAGTAGATATGGGGACAGAGTAGGCAACGAGGTTTGCTACAGGGATTGGTTCCTGGGTTGGTGTTTCTGTGGTGTGGTGTGGTGTGTAGTTGCTGGTGAGTATTTGCTTCAGGTTGGGGGATGGTCTGTAAGCGAGGACTGGCCTGCCTCCGAAGCTCTGTGAGAGTGAGGGATCATTTTCCAGGATAGATCATAGATAATGCGCTGGAGAGGTTTTAGCTGGGGGCTGTATGTGATGGCCAGTGGTGTTCTGTTGTTGTCCTTGTTGGGCCTGTCCTGTAGTAGGTGATTTCTGGGTACCCGTCTTGCTCTTTCAATCTGTTTCCTCACTTCCCCAGGTGGATATTGTAGTTTTACGAATGCTTGATAAAGATCTTTGTCCTCACCCACAACCACTTCAGATTTGGGGACAACTTATACCTTCAAGTCTGATTACTTTGCCCTGAGGACTTGGGATGCATTCGCAGCCAGTACAGCTACTGGAAAAGTCTGTTAACGTGTCTGGGGATGGAGTGGAAATCCTCCAGGGACATCTCCATGAAGCTGTCCTGGAGATACTCCAAAAGCCTTGCCACAAGGTTTCTGGGCAATGCAGCCTTATTCCGTCCTCCATGGTAGGACACTTGACTGCGCCATGCTTGAAGCAAGTAATCTGGTATCAATCCATGACAAAGCCTGGCAGCGTATGGTCCCGGTGTTTGCTGGCATTCAAGCAACATCCGTTCTTTATCTTACTGTGTAATCCTCAGGAGAGTGATATCGCTCATGGTAACCTGGTTGAAATACGGGAATTTAATTAAGGGGACAGAGGTGGCAGTTCTTACTGGGCTGTTTGCCTGTGGCTGAAAAGAAATCCTTCCCTGCAGTTAGCCAAGTGCGGGGGGGGGGGGGGGGGGATGGGGGGAAATTGGCCCAGAGCTTTTCAAGTTTGGCTATCAGGGATCTTCCCTGATACCAGCCACGTGGTGGGGGGAGGGGTAAAGCGATCATCCCAGAGAATTCATGGTGGGGTGGGGGGTGTTTGGTTCCTGCAGGGATCTTCCCTGATACCAGCCACGCGGTGCGGGGAGGGATAAAGCGATCATCCAGAGAATTGGATGGGGGCGGGGGGTTAGTTTGTTTTCTGCTGCTGAATGTTAACAGGAAAACCGCAGCACTCAACGGGCTTTGCTTGGTATGTGGGAAAGGAGGGCGCAGAAGCCGAAAGACAATGGCTTACCATGGCCGCATGCAAGCCGAATTCTGTTGCCCAGACCTGCGTCTGTGATCTCTAGCAGCAAAGCCACAGGCACTCAATATTAAGAGGCAAAATGCGACCTTGCACAGAAATCACATGTGCTATGTAATGTGAATAGTGTTGGTCACCGTGAAAGAGTATAAGCATTGTTCTGCAAAATGTATCTTTTAAAAAAATTCTCTCCTTTTTTCCCTCCCTCCAGCAGCTGCAAATTCTTCAAGCCTCCCTCCTCCGTCCCGAATGCTATCACAGATAAGGCGTCGGAAAAAGAAGACGCGAGACGAGATGTTCGCAGAAATCATGGAATCCACCCGCAGTGACAGAGCTCATCTGAATGAGTGGAAGGACACCTTTTCAAAGTATAGGAAAGAAGACAGTGAACGCGAGGACAGGAGGGACCAACGTGAGGAGAGGAGAGACGCTCGAGATGAGAGGTGGTGGCAGGAAGATCAGAGGAGGCAGGATGCAACACTGGGGCTGCTGCGTGAGCAAAGAGACATGCTCCGGCGTCTGGTGGAGCTTCAGGAACGGCAGCAGGATAACAGAGTGCCGCTACAGCCCCTGTATAACCCCCGTCCCCCCTCACCATGTTCCATAGCCTCCTCACCCAGACGTGTAAGAACGCAGGGGGGGGAGGCTCCGTACACCTTCCCATTCCACCCCAGTGGACAGCCCAAGCAAAAGGCTGTCTTTTTTTAACCTTTTTTTAGTGGCCTTTTCCTTCCCGCCGATCCTCCTCCCAAACCCCACCCAGGTTCCCTCTCTCTTTTTATAATGTATTAATAAAGAATAAATGATTTTTAAACGATAGTGACTTTATTTGGTTTTAAAGCAAGCTGGGGGAAGGGGGAGGGTGGGTTCCTTACAGAGAATGAGTCAATAAAAGGGGCGGGTTTTCATGAAGGAGAAACAAACAGATATTTCACACTGTAGCCTAGCCAGTCATGAAACTGGTTTTCAAAGCTTCTCTGATGCACAGAGCTTCCTGGTGTGCTCTTCTAATCGCCCTGGTGTCTGGCTGCACGTAATCAGCAGCCAGGCGATTTGCCTCAGACTCCCACCCCGCCATAAAGGTCTCGCCCTTACTTTCACAGAGACTGTGGAGCACACAGCAAGCAGAAATAACAATGGGGAGATTGGTTTGGCTGAGGTCTGAGCGAGTCAGTAACGATGGCCAGCGACCTTTTAAATGGCCAAATGCACGTTCTACCACCATTCTGCACTTGCTCAGCCTGTAGTTGAACAGCTCCTGACTCCTGTCCAGGCTGCCTGTGTATGGCTTCATGAGCCATGGCATTAAAGGGTAGGCTGGGTCCCCAAGAATAACTATTGGCATTTCAACATCCCCAACGGTTATTTTCTGGTCCGGAAAGTAAGTCCCTTGCTGCAGCCCTTTAAACAGAGTAGTGTTCCTGAAGACGCGAGCGTCATGAACCCTTCCCGGCCAGCCCACATTGATGTTGGTGAAACGTCCCTTGTGATCCACAAGTGCTTGCAGCACCATTGAAAAGTACCCCTTGCGGTTTATGTACTGGGTACCCTAGTGCTCCGGTGACAAGATAGGGATATGGGTTCCATCTATTGCCCCACCACAGTTAGGGAATCCCATTGCAGCAAAGCCATCCACTATGGCCTGCACATTTCCCAGAGTCACTACCTTTCGTAGCAGCACCTGAGTGATTGCTTTGGCTACTTGCATCACAGCAGCCCCCACAGTAGATTTGCCCACTCCAAATTGATTCCCGAGTGACCGGTAGCTGTCTGGCGTTGCAAGCTCCCACAGGGCTATCGCCACTCGCTTCTCAACTGTGAGGGCTGCCCTCATCTTGGTATTCTGGCGCTTCAGGGCAGGGGACAGCAAGTCACAAAGTTCCATGACAGTGCCCTTACGCATGCGAAAGTTCCGCAGCCACTGGGAATCATCCCACACCTGCAACACTATGCGGTCCCACCAGTCTGTGCTTGTTTCCCTTGCCCAGAATTGGCGTTCCATGGATAGAACCTGCCCCATTAACAACATGATCTCCAAAGCATCGGGGCCCGCGGTTTGAAGAATTCTGTGTCCGTGTCCATGTCCATGTTCTCATCACGCTTGTCGCTGCGCTGCCGCCGCCGCTGCCTCCTCGCCTCGTTTTTCTGGTCCTGGCTCAGCATAAACTCCACAAGAACGCGCGAGGTGTTTACAATGTTCATGACTGCTGTCTTGAGCTGAGCGGGTTCCATGCTTACCGTGGTATGGAGTCTGCAGTGTTCCCCCAGGAAAAAAGGCACGAAATGGTTGTCTGCCATCCGTTGCTTTCATGCAGGGAGGGAGGGAGGGCTGAGGCTGTACCCAGAACCACCTGCGACAATGTTTTTTGTCCCATCAGGCACTGGGATCTCAACCCAGAATTCCAATGGGCGGGGGAGACTGCAGGAACTATGGGATAGCTATGGGATAGCTACCTACAGTGCAACGCTCCAGAAATCGACGCTAGCCCCGGAACATGGACGCACACCGCTGAATTAATGTGCTTAGTGTGGCCGCATACATTCGACTTTATACAATCTGTTTCACAAATTCGAATTATATAAATTCGGATTAATCCCATAGTGTAGACATACCCTTATAGTTAGAAAGCTTTCCTAATATCTAATCTAAATCTCCCTTGCTGCAGATTTAGCCTATTACTACTTGTCCTGCCTTTGGTGGACATGGTTATGCTTCTACCTAAGGACTGTTCAACCTCTGTGAATACAAGAATCAAAATCCAAGTAACTGCTTCTGATCACCAACTCCTTCCCCTCCAACCCATTGACTTTATCGTGGTCGGTAGCTTTGGCACAGCTTTCTTTCTCTTCTCTTTAGGTCATTCCAAATGAAACTGTTCAAGGGCAGGTGCATAATTGATGCTTCCTTTTATTAGTACATAGAGGCTGAAATATATTTCTGTTAAAAATCTGAAGAATGACATTCACAGAGTGTTAAATGATTGACACTCCAAATGGAACTCAGCACAGCAATTATTTGCCTATGCTAAGATTTATCGCTTTCTTTTGTAGTAATGCTGTCAATTGTGTACCTCCCACCCATGGAAAATCTTACTTCCTGAAGGAAGCATTTTAGTAGCCTGTAACTTCTTGTGAAAAGATGCAATACTGTATAGGAAGCAGATGAAATATAGGTAGATTAGAATAACCAGATGTGGAAATATTAAACCATTTCTCAAGTGCCTCCTGTTTTACGTGCACAGCGTTACAGAAGTATTAAGTTCTTGTTTTGGTTCACTTAAATGTTAGGGTAAGTGGACACTTAAAACACTGCAGCTGTGCTGATGCAGTGCTTAAGTGAAGAAACTCCTATGCCAACGGGAGAACTTCTCCCATTAGCTTAGTTAATCCACCTCCCCAAGACGTGATAGCTGTGTTGATGGGAGAAGCTCTCCCGTTGACATGACGCTGTCTACACAGGGGATTAGGTCGATGTAACTGCATTGCTCAGTGTGGATTTTTCACACCCCTGAGCAACATAGTTACACCAATATAGGTCTGTAGTGTAGACCCGACCTTTATTTCCAGAAAGTAATATTGTACTATGGCTAACACATCTTCCCTTTCATCTGGATGTTGTCTTGGAGACTACCTTGGCAACAATCAGAGTCTTAGAGGCAATCCAAAGAAACTCCCCTCTTGTCTGCTGAGGAGCAAGCCAAATTCCAGCTGGACAACACTCTGGGTGGCACGTCGGAGGTGATCCATCGCAAGGCGCTGCAGAGGATATATGCTGACAAAGCGGCCGACATCATAGACGGGCTGAGGAAAAATTCATTTGTTGCCGTTCCTATTGTGCTGAAATGGTACTTCCCAGGTTTCGGCATTATTACTTGTGTTTGAGTAAAACTCATCGTATGCTAGGCACTATCCAAACGTATAATACACACAGAGGCTCCAGTTGAGGAAAGCATACAGTCTGAGAAATGCAGATGCTTTTTATGTTCTAATAAGTGGTTGTGTTTCATAGTACCCAGCTACTATTGTGTCTAGTAAAGCCAAAACATCACTGGCCCTGCTGGCAGGATAAGGATTTTTTATTTTTCCTACCCAAGATAGGGCAGTCTTGAGTTCAAAAATCAAGCTGGGGTGGGGTTCTGTATTGTCAGTTTTGGACACAACTGAGTTTGATCCCATTATAAATCCCATCTGTGAAAGTGAAAAAGACTTTGAAGTGTAGAGTCTGTATTGGATTCAGGTTCCAACTCAAAAATTACTGTGTTCTACTGCCAGCCTCCTGATCAGAAAAAGGAAGTGAGTGCACCATATTGAGGGGGGGCCAGAGACCACTCTCTTGAATAATAGTTATAACGGGCAATTTCAACTCCCCACATATAAAATGTCAACCTCTGAAGAAGGTGAGGAGAAGGAGTTTTTCAATATTTTAAATGATTGCTTCTTGTAATAGCTAGTCTGTAGCTACACAAGAGGAGAGGTTATTGATTTAGCCCTGAATATCACTTAGATTCTGAATCAAGAAATAACTATGGTCAAACCATTGAGTGGTAGCGATCACAATATATAACAGTCCAGTATCCTTGGTGGAAGAGATCATACCAAAAATTAGTACTGTGATATGAGACATAGGAAAGTGGAAGCTAAGTCAAAAGTTGGACACTTTTACAATCTTTAAAGTATAGGTTCCTGATCTATAGACTACAGAGATAGTGGTATCAGAGGCGTTTTTACAGAGGTATACAAAATCTGATTGCTGCTGCTATTTACCTTTTCATATACGGACAAGGGGATATGAAAATGTGAAAATGAAAGGCAGGAAATGTAAAATTGATGAAAGGAAGTTCTCTTCTCTAGTACCATCTGTGTAGGACTTTTTCTCTTGTGTCTTAGAACCTTAGCACAAGACTTTCCGAACTTCCTTAGCTCTTCCTTTTTTTACCCTTGAGGGCAGCCATGGTAGAGTGGAGTAAGAGCCAAACCCCTAGTGGTCACCACGTGTCGCTCTTGAGTTTAAGTGCTGTCTTCCACCCAGTTCCTTGTTGAGCATGGTCAGTGAGCTGTAAAAAGAAGGTGGAAATTGAACTACAGTATTCAAAGAATGTGCGGAATGTGCCCCTACTAAACCGGCTGAAGGGGATAGTCCATAAATGAATGGAAACTAACCTTTGTGTTCTTTATAGCTTCTCTGTCCTCCTGGCTGGTTCTGGATTTACACAGCAAGAGGCTACAACAGCATTTTGATGGAACCGTGTCATCATACTTTTCCACTTTCCCGATACATCTCTAATAATGTAGAACAAAGGATAATTAGAAATGAAAGTAATTCCCTTTAGCATTGTAGTTGCAGATTGTCAGATCTTTATTATGGTGGCTCCCTAATGTCCCCGTCAGAATTGGGGCCCCGTTATACAAATGCAGAAAGAGAACTCATGTCCGGAAGGACTTGCTTTTATGTTGCATCACGTTGAGGACGTCTGCAGTCTCTAGCAGGTTCTCTACTGAGGCAGGGCATAATGTGAGAACTAGACGTAAAGAAATGAGAGATGAAAGGAGAGGGGTAAGACTATGAGGAGGTGCTCTTAGACACCAGGTTATGGACATGGTATGAAAACTAGATTAGAGGAGGGATATAGGTTTGCGAAGGGACTGCCAAGTAATAGGTACTTCTGGGATCTGTGTGCTTCTAGACTCCTGGAATGTTCAGCAATTATATCTCTGCAAAGTTCCCATGTCTCATCAAAAGTATCTAGGCTGCCTAGATGTAAATTGTGATTCCTTAATCCTCAGTGGAGAAAGAGCTGTTTTTTCCCTTATGTCAAGATGTGAGAGGTCGAGGGTTGTCTGATTCCCAACTTGTGGTGTTTTTCCTTTAAACATGATCAAGTTGGTTACAGTGCACTCTTTGTGAAGTGACAGAATGGACTTCTTTCTTCTAGGCTAGGTATAAGCTGGCTGAGAGGTTCAGAGTTTTGTGTATGCCTGTGTTGCATGGGGTGAAAAGAATATCTAGTTACAGGACCATAACAAGTATCAGAGAAGTTTGAGAGCTCTGAAATGTCTGGCAAGTGGTTAAATCCATGTATTAAATTATGGGATGTTACAGATACCAGGGACTCTTTGGGGCAGCTGGTTACAACAGTTGAGATTTCTGTTATTTGTAACTTCTCACAAAGCAGAATTCTGGGATATTGACAATGAACCCAGACCCAGTCCTGGGACTCTTTAGGATGTATACGGGGGGAAAAAACAGTTTGGTTTATGTTCTGTTGAATGCCCTCATCATCACCCTGGTTAGTGGGGTATAGCCATGCATTTGTGGCCTATTTAACCTTCTGTAAAATAACATAGCCACAAAACCAATCTAAAGATTCATGGCCATTCCTGGAGAATTTTGCTATGCACGTTGTACCACATTTGAAGTCCTTCTGAAACTTTCTGCTGTTTCAGTGGGCAATGGGCACTGAGCAGAAGCCTTACTGCCTCCAGCTTGTCTGGTCTAGGTTTTTATCCTGCACCCATCAGTGTGGTATCTTAGCATCTCTTAGCTTCTAAGGTTCTCTAAGCTTCTAAGGGCTGCTAAGGTTAAAGATGAAAGAGGAAGAGTGGCGAGAAGCCCAGAGAGGATTCAACAAGGTCTGGAGGGAGCAGAATGAGAAACATTACCTGAAATCCCTGGATCACAAGGGCATCAGCTTCAAACAGAATGACACCAAGGCCCTGTATGCAATATGTGTAGGCCCTTGACACCAGAACTTGGGTTGTTGTGATGGATAATGTGAACTCTGGCCCTTCCCCCATAGGGTTTGGGGTTGTAATGAAAGAGGAAATCCAGTTCACTGGCAGTGCTTTGTACAAGGGTCTTAAAGACGTGGTAAGTTGCATATGTGAGACTCACCCATGCTCTGTGTATTTTGTCTTCCTCCCTCAGAGGCAAGAGCAGGCATCAGAAGATAATGCTGGAGTACCCATAGGCCCACACCCGTCACTAGCCTATGAGGACAGGCAAATCCTGGAGGATGCTGCTTCTCTTTATCATCCACCACGTGAAACAGCAGACAGGAATTCAGAAAGAGGACAAGTACAAAATCAAGTAGATCATGTACCACTTCATTCCGGACATGCTGTTTGCTGGGTGGTGCGAGCTCTCAGACGTGGAGGAGGAAATGGATGTGGATGAAGCCACTGGGGCTGCGAAAAAGCACAACGGAGTTGGGGGCAGCCTGCCTAAAGCCAAGCTGCTGTTCAGCAACACAGCGGCCCAGAAGCTACCTGGGGGAGGGGCGGAGGGGAGATGAAGTGTACAACCTCTTCTATGTCAACAACTGGTACATCTTCATGCGGCTTCACCAAATCCTATGCTTGCTGCTGCTGAGGATTTGCACCCAGGCTGAGCGGCAAATCGAAGAGGAGAACCGGGAAAGGGAATGGGAGTGGGAAGTGCTAGGCATAAAATGAGACAAGAATGACAGCCCAGTGTGTGGATCTGGTACTTGATCTGTTTCCTGGTGTCTTGAGGAATCTGTGTTCCTCCCTCTCACCTGCCTTTAGGTCTTGTCTCTGTAAAATCCGGTACCTGCATTTTGGTAGTTTCCAAAATGTGAAATATAAGGATGCTGGTGGGCACTGAATGTAGCACAGCATGTTATCAAGGAGGAGATCTCTAGACTTGACCCTGGGGCTTGGAACATCCTACTTCATGGGGCTGTGGGGGAGAGGTGTGGTATTTTGTATTGCTTTAACACTCCTTGCCAGCTGAATTTCTTAATTTTGGGTTGCGCTATTTTTCTACCTCATGAATTTACAAGTTGGATAAAAATCTTCTCTTGCCCCAAGCTTGTTATAAAATATCTCAATGGAGGAGTCAGCCCCTGGCAATTGACAAAGCAGTCAGTTTTGGCTCTGGTATTAAAAAGTGTGTCTCCTTTTAAACTGGTGTTCAAATGATTTACCGACTAAAGAAAGCAGGGCAGGCCAAACCCAAGTAAGTCCAGGCAGTCCTATGTAGACCAGTAAAGAGCCTCCTTGATCTTCCATTTTCTGTTACAATGTTCGTGTAATCTGAGTGGTCTCAGCAAATATATGTATTTAGAATTCTCCAAGGGCTGGTTTCCTTAGTGGTGATAATGCTACAGTACTTAACTGCCTATGGCTGCCTGTTTCCGGCCAGCTAAAACCAGAGTAAAGTAGCTAATTTGGATTGAAGCAAAGGAGGAAGTGTGGACAGTCTTTGTTGGCCTTGAGGGAGGCAGAGGTGTTTGAACCTATAACAATTAAAAACAAACAGAAAACACAGAGAACTTTTCAAATTCCCTTTAAATTGGCATTGTTCCTTAACCAGTATTTTTTAAAACTTTATTTTCATCTTCCCTTGATGCCTATACCGCAGTGATGAGTGTTAGTTCAAAACTGGGTGTACCCTGAATGGCTTTTTTCATTTTCCTCCCCTTTTTACTATGTTTCTGCTACAGCCCACAAAACCTTTTAGAAGCTACATTAGCACATTCAGCTTGGAAAGGCGGTAACTGTCTGTGTAGCTTGCTCTGGATAAGGTGCTGGAGAAACAGGGGACCTGGGTTCTAGTTCGAGCTCTGCTACTTAGTTACTATGTGACCTCAGGCAAGTTGCTTCCCCCAACCCCCTTGGTCTCTGTTTTACATTCTTCAAGGCGGGGCCTAGTTGGTTGTGTGTCTGAATGGTGGCAAGCACAGAGGGGTCGCAGATATAGTTTGGGACCTCTGGATGCTAGTGAAATACAAGTTAATAATAATGTGCAATGCGTATATTTCATAAGAGCTTTAGGACATATCTGCGTTCATATCTTTTTGGTGAGGTCTCTGCTTTAATGGTGTGCATAATGTTGTTTTGGTAGCAAGAACCTCTTTAGTTCTCTTTAGTTCTAAGAATTTTACCACCTCTGCCCTCCTCCGTGAGGCCTCTGACGGGTTACAGACCTGGCATTAATTTAAAAAGCTCTCATTTAAAGTCTTACAACGTTGTTCCTCATTTTATTGACCATTCTGGTAATTCATCAATTTGTCTGAGACCTTCAACATGTGGCCCTTTTGCTCCCAGAACTCATAGTGGGCCTGTAGGAACTGCCTTTGAGGGGTGTTACAATGTAGTTCATGTTACACCTTCTCTTCCTCTAGTGGATATTGATGTGGAGGATTACTACCCAGCTTTCAGAGGGGTAGCCGTGTTAGTCTGTATCAGTAAAAACAACAAGGAGTCCTTGTGGCACCTTAGAGACTAACACATTTATTTGGGCATAAGCTTTTGTGGGCTATAACCCACTTCATCAGATGCATGGAGTGGAAAATACAGTAAACAGGTATAAATATACAGCACATGAAAAGATGGGAGTTGCCTTACCAAGTGCAGACTGTCCTCCACTATCCAAGAGATGCCTAGTATCAGGTGGGACCACATTTGAAGTGTTCTCTTGCTCTTAGAAAACCTGAAGCATTTGTAAACACAAGGACCAAAACTGTAAGGGCTCTTGGAAAAGGTTCTGTATTTCTTTTGAATAACAACTTCCTTCTGGATTTCACACACGCTGGCTGGCTCTTGAAGCTGGTATATTTGTGGCTTTTCGCTGCTTGTTGTCACTTGAACTTTGTAAGCCCAAGTGTCGACTCTCACATGCTGGCTACCTCGATGATCCAATTTCTATGGAGAATTGTTAAGCACAAATTAGAGACAGGGCTAAAAACAAGTTCTTAATTTCAGTTTTGACAGGAAATCGGCAGTCAACCGGCTCTTTATTTAAATTTTGGAATATAATTAATAATTAGAATTTGATTTAATTATTTTTAATTTCCCCTCCAGAAACAACCAACTAATCAACCTTTGGATTTGGTGTAGCGATTCCATGGCAAGAGAACTGCCTAACAAGCCCTTCCCGCGTACCTCGATGGTCTAAATCTTTGCCAGCTGTCAGGCATTTCCTTCATAATGCTCACTTAAAGGTTATGAATCCGTAGTTACTTTGTATGTGTAACTGTACTTTGCCAGCATCATTATTTATTTTAAAGGACACAATGTTTTCCAATGGGTGTAGTAGTAATTCACAGTAGAAGAGGCTACTATGTTCATAACCTAAATAATTGTTTTTTAGTTTTAATACTTAGATGGCTAGAATTTTTTTTTTTTTTTTTTTTTTTTTTTTTGCTGTGGTTTGACCAGACAGAGGTTTGAAGCAGGAATTTTGAAGGGTATGTTCATTTCTAATCTGCATTGATGGACATATTCTTTAGCTGGTTCTGAGACTTGCGTGGTGCATAGTGGAGAAGAACTGGAAATCTGACCAATTCTGCCACAGCGTATATGTATGCAGAGGAGATAAAATAGTTTCTCATCAATTATAGCTTTTGACATAAGTGTTTGCATGCAATCATGCAAGTCTAGAAGTGCAGGCAAATGATGAAGGCTCAGCCTGGCTTGTTTTGATTAATGTCAAACTCTGCTTGTTGCCACATGGAGAAGTTTATTTTGGAGATTTTCTTAGTGTTCTCTTTTGTCTACGGCCTGACTGCAGAAGGCAGGTTGTCCATAGTGCACACTAGTGCAAAGCCCTCTGACTGACTTGGGTTGGGGAAAGGGGGGTACTGCAGTATACAGTGCACCAAGTCCAGAGGCATTTAAAACCACTTCACTAACTCCTCTTCTCTGTGTCCTTCCTGCTCCCAGCTTCAGCACACAGTGAGCGATGAGATCTGCATGCAGGTGACAGAGCTTTACCTGTTGGAGAATAGCAACGGAGCTACCGGAGGCCTGCTGTCCTCACAGTCATCTCGGGCCCTTGTGGAGGCCACGTACCAGCGCAAAGCCGAGCAGCTCATGTCAGACGAGAACTGTTCAAGGTAAAAACCATATCTGCCTGCAGTGATGCTTGGAGGAGGACTCCTGGAGGAGCTTGCTGAGAGAGGAGGGGAAGTACGAAGACTCGCTGAGAAAGGAGAATGGGCTCAGCTTTTCATTTTACGTAACTATCCAAATATCCCAAGGACCTCTGGACACCTGTGTGCTCCGCAGCTGTCATAGAGCTTGAGAGGGTGACCTGATTGTGCATTCTAGCCTGGTGGAGCTGCCGAGTACCTGCTCTGTGACTGTCGGTCTTAATATAGCCCTTGGCGGGGCTTGCATCAATCCAGACAGGAACTGTAGAACGAACAGGAAAAACAGAAGAATATTTCTATAAAGAGTTCCTCGGAAATGGGACATTTGCAAGGAAGATGGAAAAATACGTATCCTGAAGGAAAGCTGGGATTTGTCCCTGTATTTCTCAGTGTACCCAAAGCCAGAGTAATACTGTATTGAGTGATTGCTGTCACTAGGCTTTTAATCTCTGTCTCTCCCTCCCTCCTGTGGGGTGGGTCACTGACGCTATCTATCTATCTATCTATCTATCTATCTATCTATCTATCTATCTATCTATCTAATGTTCACTGTTCCCGGCCAATGGGAGCTGCAGGAAGCAGTGGGCCACAGGGAGGTGCTGGCTGCTGCTTCCCACAGATCCCATTGGCCAGGCACTGAGAACCGCAGCCACTGGGAGCTGCAGGGGGCCATGCCTGTGGACGGTCAACATCAGCAAAATGTCTCGTGGCCTGCAATCAGATTACCCAGATAGACTGCATGCGGCCTGCGGGTCACAGGTTGCTCACAACTGTGTTAGACCAATTAGTTAAAAATCCATACTTTCCTCCTTGGACAGATCCATCTATCCCTGGGTCTGATAACTTAACAGACATTATTTATGTATTAGATATTATCCATTCATTGAATTCCCATGAATATTAATTATGTTTTTAAATTTTGTTATTTTTTTCCGTTTCTCTCTGGACACAGTTTTGCTGAAGAATAACTGACGCTTTCCACCTTTTTCTCCATCTCATCCATTGTAGACTGTAACGGTCTCTTACTAATATTTGTCACCTATGCGTTAAATAAACCTGACTCTCAGTTCAGATCAAATTCATACTTCTCGTCGCTGTGAAATCAGAAGTGGCCGGGCCCATCTTGAACTAGTGAAATTCATTGATAATGGCTTTGATATTTATAGGGCGTCTCTGTGTTCCCGATGAGAGTCTCAAAATAAGCAGGGAAGCAAAGAATTGAAACTGCACAAATTGATCAGAAAACAGCATGCTGCTAAAAGGGGTCCAGCTCCTTGCTTTGCCTTTATAAACATCCCAATTTCGAGCAAACTCTGTGGGTAACAGAGAGATTTTTTCTGATCGTTAATAAAATACCAACTGTTCACTGCAACAATTCATGCTTTTTTCTTCCACCTCTCTTTAAGTATGTCATGGTTCTCTATCCAGGAATTCTCTTCTGCCCATATATGTAGAATAATTTCTTTCTCCTTTTACCCTCTGTTAGATTAGCTCCTTAGTGATCTAGAACTTTCCACTCATTGTCAAAAGTCCTTCTGTGTTCAGATTGTGTAACTGGGGCTAGTATCCTACCGTTGCATAAAGTTTATTGGATTTATTTTTCTGAATAATTGGTTACTCAATCTCCTTACGCATTCTGCTTTGTAGCTGATGTTCATTCAGAGCAGAGGCCAGGTCCAATTAACCATCTAGCTGCTGGACACTGAAGAGGAGAACTCGGATGACTCCGTAGAGGCAGAGGTAAGAGCCGATTGTCCTTGGAGTTCAGCTGCAGCTATTAAGCATGTAAAGTTTAAATGGGGGTATAACTGGATGAAGATGGCAGAGCTGTCAGTGTTTCAGATGCTATAGTTTATGACCTGCTTCTAGTCCTACAGGACACATTCATTCTGTGACACAGTGCACTCAGTGAATTGGGTTGAACAAGCCTTGTTGGCATCTCTTATTAAGAATTTCAAAAACCAGACAGTGCAGGTGCATATAGGGGGAGGGATAGCTCAGTGGTTTGAGCATTGGCCTGCTAAACCCAGAGTTGTGAGATCAATCCTTGAGGGGGCCACTTAAGGATCTGGGGCAACAATCAGTACTTGGTCCTGCTAGTGAAGGTAGGGGGCTAGACTCAATGACCTTTCAGGGTCCCTTCCAGTTCTATGATATAGGTATATCCATCCATGTGGGGAGAGTGAGTGGGACTTGTGTGAAATATATGGAGTCTCCAAAGGTTGCTTTTCTTTCATCCACTTCCAACCAAACCCCTTCAGAGTTGGGTTTGAATTGTTTGATTTGGCAGATGTTGGTTAACCCCTTGTGTTCTGTGCCCAATTTCAGCGTTGGTCAGACTACGTAGAGCGGTACGTCAACTCTGATTCTGCCTCTCCCGAACTTCGGGAACACCTGGCCGAGAAGCCGGTTTACCTGCCAAGGTGAGTGAACAAGCTGTGGCTGTGAAAAGTGACACACAGACCACAAGTACCCATGTCAGCAGAGGGAGAAAAGCTTACTCTGTCACAGTGTTGGCTATTGCAGTCTCTTGTTTGTTTTTAGTACTCTGCCACTTTAGAAGACATTAACCTGGGAGTAGCATATAGAGACACAGTGCTGCTGTTTATTCCAAGAGCCCACCCTGGGCTCCTGCTCTCCAGTGACTGAGAGAGAGCATAGTCCACAGGCTGCAGAGAGGTCAGGGTTTGGGGAGTCACCAGCCCCGGGTTTTTTTTTGCAATCCTGCCTTTGCTTACAATAGCCCTCTAGCAGAAGGTGCTGAGTCAGTGCTTTTCGCTAGCAGGAAGTTGGTTGCAAAACAGCTTTGAAAGGCCCTCACTCTCTGTAAACAGCTGAGATCAGTGGATTGGCTTATGGTAGACACATGAGCCTAACCGACTTTAATTTGTGACCATTCCACTCTGAGCAATACTTTGGGTTCCGAAGGGCTGGCCTGGAGCCACCAGATATGCCCAGCCTAGTGGACAGAGGATGAGCCCTAATCCCAGCAGGGATTCTCTGGTTTACAGGAACCTGAGGCGGATCCGTAAGTGTCAGCATGGTCGGGAGCAGCAGGAGAAGGAAGGGAAGTAGGGAAACAGTAAGAAGTCCATGGAGAATGTGGAGAGCTTGGACAAGCTGGAGTGTAAATTCAAACTGAACTCCTATAAGATGGTGCACGTCAGGGTTCGGCAACCTCTGGCACACGGCTCGCCGGGGTAAGCACCTTGGGGCCGGGCCAGTTTGTTTACCTGCTGCGTCGGCAGGTTTGGCCGATGGCGGCTCCCGCTGGCCGCGGTTCGCCGCTCCAGGCCAATGGGGGCAGCGGGAAGCCGCGGCCAGCACATACCTTGGCCCGTGCCACTTCCCACAGCCCCCATTGGCCTGGGACGGCGAACCACGGCCAGTGGGAGCCGCGATCCGCCAAACCTGCCGACGAAGCAGGTAAACAAACTGGCCCGGCCGCCAGGGTGCTTACCCTGGCGAGCCGCGTGCCAGAGATTGCCGACCCCTGGTGTACATGATCAAATCGGAGGATTACATGTACAGGAGGACTGCTCTGCTGCGTGCTCAGCAGGTAGGAGTTGAGTGAAAGGAATGGGATGAGCAGCTGGTGTTTCCCTGAACCTCTTGCTCCCAAAGGGCATCTGGGGAGAGTCAGATAAAGTGTCCGGGGTGGGGGGAGGGGTTGTTCTCCTGTAACATTTAGTAGTCTTCATATTGCTTTGAGGACTGGACACGACATAGTTTAGTCCACTGGACGCTGTAAACTTCCTCTGAATGTTCCTGAGATGTAACCCTTCCTTTCCTCCCCCTCCATTTCCCAAACTCTCCTGTTAGAGTAGACAGCTCTTAGCATCCTTTTACTCGTAGGTTTCTTGCCTAGGGGCACCTCACATTGGTTGCTAATCCCCCTTGTTAGGGTGGGCCTAAAAAAGGGGATAGCAAAGAACTGAAATGCTGAAAAACTGACCCGTGTTCTGACATAGCCCTCGAAGCTCATCTCATCAAGGAGCTGTGCCTCGACCCTGCAGTCACTGAGAATGGGAGTCTAGGGTTGCTCCCGGGCAGCGGAGCACTGCAAACGAATAGACCAGCTGCTTGAAAGTGCTGGGTGTGGGACTAGGATAGCCGCGGTGATGTCATAATTACAGAAAGGTCCAAGGTGGATAAAAATTGGAAGACTTTTTTAAAAATTAAATAAAATTCCTTTTTAAAAATTTTTGTTACTTATAAGTTTTTCTTTTTTTAAAATGAGCCAGTTTAAAAAGAAATCAGAATTTAATACAAAATATGTTGAGGCCTAAACTTAGAAGATTATAATAAGAGAAATAAATATGCTGAATCCATGACCCTCTCTTAAAAAACAAAAAACAAAACCACCATTTTCTAACATACTAAAAGTGTTTGGTTAATAAGAATCTGAAAATATAGTTATGGTGTACACTTCTAGGTAGCAAACAGATGTACCAAATCTACTGTAAAGTGTCTATTTAGTTGTAAGTCAAGGTGTTTTAATGGGTATATCAACTAATGAGTGCATCTTTCTTTAGAAAACAGCTGAAATACAAATGCTGATTTAAATCAGTCCACCCTGGAAATGTCACAATGCATATTTTCCCAGGACTCAGAAGTTCAGGTTCTAACAGAATAGCACAGCTATGGGAATATGTGTAGTAATTACTGGGACTGACTACTGTAATTAAGTCAGTGTTAAACTTAACTAACTCTTACTCATAACTCAGATTCCTTTTTGGTTTGAAATTTCTTAGGCTCTGTTTCGGTCCAAAAATAACTTTATTTTAGTGGGGGTGCCGTGTGCATGAGCGCATGTGCTGTGAGAGGTTGGGAACAAATATATCCGTCTCAGCACTCCCCTCTTCTATTCCAGCTGGAATTCTTGCACGCACGTGAGACTGTTTCCGTATTGTTTTGTATAAACCCCTGCATTGAAGGCTGAACACAGTCTTGCATCACCTGACACTGCCATTAATCAGGGAAAAGATATGAGAAGCTTAGCATTATTGCAGCGTTAGGGTTCTAATCAAGCAGTCAAGTCAGGAACTTCTGGAAATTACTTCTGTTGGGTGTTTAATTCTGCTCTGGTGCACATGTATGTTTTGTGTGTCCCTGTTTTGATTATTAGCAGAGTGTTGAATCCATTTCATACAATATACAGGATATACACTGTGGCAGAGTTAACATTCTGGTTCAGAGTTCAACAAACCTTTGATGATTTTGACTTTGATGACTTCTGAGCACTTGATTTCATGGACTTAATTTTCATTAACATGAGGCTTTTGGGGATTTCCAGTTGGGAATAAGGATGGCTGTGCCTGCTTGTTCATACACTGCCTCCAATTTACTGATGCTTTCCCTTGATCAGTCGGCAAGGGTCAGTGTTTGTATTCCCAGTTCCCCAGCAGTGCTAAACATCTCAAATCTGTTGGCCTAGGGAAGTGGATTTGTTTTCGCTTTTTAAGTGTTTCGTGATCTTTTGTCTCTCCCCTTTCTGTAGTCCCATGTTCGTCATCTTTTGTCTCTCCCGTTTCTGTAGTCCCATGAAAGAGTGAGCAAGCGGCTGCACCAGCGATTCCAAGCCTGGGTGGACGAATGGACCAAGGAGCATGTGACCCGTGAAATGGCAGCTGAGACAAACAAGTGGCTAATGGGAGAAGGGTTGGAGGGTTTGGTGCCCTGTACCACTACCTGTGATACAGAGACCCTGCACTTTGTGAGCATTAACAAGTACCGTGTCAAATACGGCACAATATTCAAGACACCGTAAAGTCCCTGAGTGAGGGAAGATCACGTGGTGTGTGTATGTGTGTGCGTATCCAGGAAACGAGGAAGATGCCTTTCTCCCCTCACTGTGTATCTCCGTAACATGGCCAGTTGACTAGTGCACAGCTGGTACATCCTGTCACCAGCGGGATTCGGTTTAGGAAAACGGATCTCTACAACCCTAAGCTGGAACTCTTGCCAACAGGCCTCTGACTTCAGCGTGCACTGTGGAGGGAAGGATCCTTTTCAGAACGGAGTGATCCTAGAGAAATGCAGCTAGCTCATATGCACCAGCACTTCTGAGACTAACTCCTCAATGGCCTGAACTTCAAGGGAAGAGAACTGGATGTTGCATACATCCTGACCGGAGTGGTGCATTTAAAGTTACATGCTCAGATATGTCGTGAAACCAGAGGTGCCTATCACAACTGGATTCTCAGCAGAAACAACACAATTTTAACATGTTCCCCTTCCTTTTTTGTAAATAAATGTACATATTGTCAATTTTTTTCCTTTTTTTATTAAAGGAAATATGCTTGATGTGCTAGTATAACTGTACCAGCTTCTTGTGTACCATAGTACCAGGTGGCTTGAGAGTTAGTACCAACAAACAGACCTATGGAGACATTTATTACACTTTTTACCAAAGGGAGTTATCGTTGTAGTGCTTTTGTGTGGAAATTGTTCTCTCCTTTCTTTTGTAAATAAAAATACATCTTGGTTCTTATTGAGGAAGACACTCGCTCACCCACGGCCCTGTTCCTGTTCTGAAAGGCACCATGCAGTTTGCAGTGCAGAGAGGGGACATTTGACCATTTTATTATTGGCTTCATAATCTGAAGTGTTGCTGAGCTACCTAGCTGGGGTTGATTGTGCTTATGTATTTTCCCTCTCAGTATTGGAGAAAACATCCTAAGTACCAAACCAGTATTTCATTAGAGCTGCTTTGTGTCTATGTCTGTGTGTGTGTGTGAGAGAGAGAGAACGGCAAGGCGGGTAGGCAGTGTGATGCATTTCACTAGTGAAATCCACAAATGGGATATATATTTTTTTAAGCATAGAAGTTTAGTGCTGGCAGATATTTAAGCATTGGAAGATTTTGGTTTTCAGACAAGTTGGCAGGGACTTCGTAAGCCACGACAGACCCAACTGCACTGTCTCTCCTCAAAGGAGGCATCCTTTCCTTGCACAAAACAATGCTGCCAGTTGTGCCCGAACAGCTTCCGTGTCCCAGATGGAGAGCTGTGAATGCAGCTTTGCTGTTTTTCAAAGTCCACTTCTGAAATCTGTCCCAGGGATTTCAAGGCAGCTGGTTGTCCCCTCAGAACTAAGTTCTCTTCCCTTCCCCGGCAGAGAGATGGAGAAATTGGGGAGAGAGGGTCGGGGGAAGGCAATGGCTCCAGCCTTTGTGCAGCTGGGAGAGCAGAGTGGTGAAAATGCATGGCCTATAAGGGTCACTAGTCATTGGCAGCCAATGTACAGAGAGTAATTCCAGCCATTGTGATGAATGGGAGCCTCCTATGGAAAGAGGAAAAGAGAGTAAAGAGCCCACGGGGGAGTTTTCAGAGTTGGCCAGCAATAAGTTACCTGTCCCGTTTCTCCTCCTTTTGCTGTGTTCAGACAGAAAGGGGGGTTTATTGTGTCCTCTTCCATTTCAAAGGTTTTACACACGCTCCCCTGTGCCTCACCCCACCCTCAGGTGTTTCTTTTTAATATATGTTAAAGCTGATCTGGAAGTGGAAGTCAGGATGATTTAGACTTTACCAGCTTGGAAGTAACAGCTGCTGCTGCTTTGTGGGTGTTTTGTCCAAGAGTCTGTGCCTGCATGTTATTTGAGCGGAATGGGATTAACATGGCGGGATTCCTGCTGTTCAAGGTACCCAGGAAAAAAACCCAATAAAACACAAGGCGATCTCCTCCTGCAGCAGGGTTTTCACCTACAGGTTGTGGAAGCAGAGAAAGAACTGACAGAAAGGAACTGCAATGCATGACAGCTCGTTAGCAAGAGTCAGGCTAACTGTAACCATAATAACGCGAGATTTATAGAAGCGAGGATTGTGTGAGGCGGGTGGGAAAGAACTGTGTGTGAAGTCGTTGTGACCTTGTATAGATAAGGTATAGAAAATATTGTATGTTGGCTAGAGTCAAAACAAGTGAGGAAATAAGATATCAAGATGGCCTATGTATAAACAAAATGCAGCTGTCCCTCATTAGTTCTGTAATGAAAGGTATAAATGCTTGCTGTAATTC
>NC_088803.1:9097258-9161258 GCF_011386835.1 Chrysemys picta bellii | reverse complement strand
TCCAAGGAATAAGTCGTGTTCAGGAGGAACTCCTGTTATGTTTCTGTAAGGACCTGGGACCAGGAGCCTTGCAAAATGGGAGGGCCAGGACTCCCCTCTCTCCCAGTGAATTGGGATGAGCTTTAGGAAGGGGATCAGCATACATGCTGCCTCCTCCCTCCTAGCAGAGAAAACAGCAGGAGAAGGCTGAACCCAGGGGTGCTGGAACACGTTGTGTAGTGGGGGTGCTGAGAGCCATTGAACCAAACTGTAAACCCTGTATGTGATGGAAACTGCTTCAAGCCAGGGGGTGCTACAGCACCCGCGTTCCCCCAGTTCCAGCACCTATGCCTGAACCCTCTGAGCCTGAGGACTGACTGGGGAAAAAGGGCCACCAGGAGAATCTGGCTAAGGCCCCACAGTTGGCTAACTTACAACCCAGCATAAAGGAGGAGACTGGGGGGTCCTGCCTGCAGGAGAGGTGGAGGGACTGCCTGAAGTAAATGCCACCTCCAGGAGGAAGGCTAGGGGGTGGGGAATCCTGTCTTATGGAGGGAAACCAGAAGGACAGTTTGAAACACAGCCCAGCTGCTGCCAGGGAGGCTGGGAACAGCTTTGAGGAAGCTCCTCAGAAGTTGGGTGGGAAGAAGCCACAAGGAGCCACAATTCCAGGGCGGGAAAAGCAGAAGCTGCAGACCCATGGGAGTTGCTAACAAGCAGGGAAAAGGGAGGAACAGCTCAGGGAATTGGTGAGGGATTGAAGGAACAGTCCTTAGCAGCCTATCATGGGGTCCGTGGGCTGGAACCCAGAGCAGAGGTCAGGTCTGGGTTCCCCAGCAAGAGGCAAAGTACCGACCTCAGGACTAAGAGACCAAGAATGATGAGGCTCAGATGGGGGCTGAGGGCCTGGCACAGAGGCCACTACATGTTGGGTTTTCCCATATTGGACTTTTCTGTTAACCCTGGAAGAGGTGACGTGGCCAGAGGGCCAGACCATGGAACCTGCAGAGTGTTGCAGAACCAGGAGGCTGGACAAGGGGACACCAGTGTGGAATCATGTCCTGGCATGAGGAGGCGCGTTGGCGGTGAGTGTGCCCTGTGACCGAGACATAGGATAGATTTAACTGTATGGGGCTATGGATGTTCGAACAGTGACTTACGGCAGCAGACGTGTGAGAGGCTTGGTGCTCAGAGCGGTGGTGACTCTGCAGCTTCACAACCAGGTTCTCCATCACCTGTCCTCCGAGGGCCGGGTCAGCAGACAGGAACTGCCACAGCTCGGCCGAATTGCTAGAAATTCAGAAATACGGCAACGTGAGGGACTGGATGGCTTAGGAGAAAAGCTATTAAACCTCTTCACCCATGTAACCTCTTTGTAAGAGAAATCCTCCTGTGGAGCCAACGCCCTGCCCAGCAGTCCAGTCCCCAGAGCTTGTGCAATTCAATGTGGAGCATGAACAAGGACTCCATGGACCTCAGATTGAGAATCACTGGCACAGGATATGGAGCATTTCAGCTCAAGGCTGCCAGTGTGAATCTGGCCTCAGTTGGTCACGACCTGT
Source organism: Chrysemys picta bellii (assembly GCF_011386835.1). Classification (NCBI taxonomy): domain Eukaryota; kingdom Metazoa; phylum Chordata; order Testudines; family Emydidae; genus Chrysemys; species Chrysemys picta. The sequence goes on along the minus strand of NC_088803.1, from coordinate 9,159,717 downwards.
TACTGGCTGATGGCTAATACCGAGAGGCTGATGGCTAATGGCTAATACAGCTTCTCTGGCAGCAGATGTCCTATATGAAATGAACTAAGGGTCTCGGACCAGTGCCCAGTGCACGCTGTCCACATTACAGAGTCAACCACCATACTTGGCCCTTGTTGGTAGGTTCAGGGATTGAACGGGACATGGAGGCTGAATGAGCCTTTCTTGCCTAGTCAGCAGCCCCTCCACCTATGAGCTCAGAGTGTTGTTAGGGGCAGTGTGGAGGAAGCTTCATCATCACTTCCTGGGCTGCAGCTGAGGTCTTCATTGTCCAAGGGTGTCAATGGGGCACCTTTCACCAGCATTAAATTCCCTTTAAAAAAAAAGGGAGCGGGCATGCAGCAGCGTGGCTCAGCTCTCCGCAGCGCTCAGCCAACAACTGTGTGAGGGAGGGTTTCAGTGGAGTCCTCTGATATGCAGGGCTGGCTCTAGGATTTTTGCTGCCCCAAGCAAAAAAAATTTTGGCCGCCCCCACTTCTTTTTCCGTGCCCCCCTCCCCCGGCCCCGTCCCAACTCCACCCCTTCCAAACTCCTTCCCCAAATCCCCAGCCCCGCCTCCTCCCCCGGGTGTGTCACATGTCCCCCCCATTGCTTCCTGGAGGCCCCCGCGACCTCCCGCCCTACCTCACCTCCGCTCCGCCTGCTCCCCCGGGTGCGCTGCCGCTCTGCTTCTCCCCCCTCCCTCTCAGGCGAAGGATGGGGGAGAAGAGGAGCAGCGGCCTGTTCAGGGGAGCAGGCGGAGCGGAGGTGAGCTAGGGTCGGGGGGCGCAGGAAGTAACGGGGGGTAGAGGAACCACTCCCTGCTCCAGCTCACCTCCGCCTCCCCTGAGCGCCCCCCGCTCAGCTTCCCCTCCCTCCCAGCCTTGCTGCACAAAACAGCTGTTTTGCGCGTGGCAAGCCTGGGAGGGAGGGGGGAGAAGCAGAGCGGCGGCGCATTCAGGGGAGCAGGCGGAGCGGAGGTGAGCTAGGGTGGGGGGGGGAGCGCAGGAAGTAACAGGGGGTAGAGGAACCGCTCCCCGCTCCAGCTCACCTCCGCTCCACCACCGCCGCCTCCCCCGAGCGCCCTGCTTCTCGGCTTCTCCTCCCACCCAGACTTGCTGCACCAAACAGCTGTTTCTCGTGCAGCAAGCCTGGGAGGGAGGGGGGAGAAGCGGAGCGGCGGTGGGGCACTCAGGGAAGCAGGTGGAGGCGGAGCGGAGGCAAGCTGGGGCGGCGAGCTCAGGTGGCGGGGGCACTTTTTCCCCATGCCCCGGAGTCAGCACCTATGATGGCCGGTTCCAGAATGCCGCCCCTAGAAATGTGCCGCCCCAAGCACCTGCTTGTTTTGCTGGTGCCTGGAGCCGGCCCTGCTGATATGGATTGTTTCTGGAACTCACCGCTTGGGATCATCCATCATAAAACCACGCTTTGCGTAATCACTGTTGTTCAACTTTTCCTGCCCAAACACAAATGTGCTTCAGACAGCAAACGTTCCACCTAGGCTCACTATCTGTACGTTCAGATGAAGGAGAACGGCGGAATGAGCTCTGCGCTTGCCAGCCGGAGTAGCAAAGTGATAGTGAACTTAAGAACACAGACGTAAATCCACCCCCTGCTCCAGGACCCATGAGCACTGACCGTAGGTGCGGGGGACTGTGCTTTTAAGAACCCCTCCCACAGGCAGATCTCTAACAAGTCCCAGGGGCCGGGAGAGGGGGACTGGAAATGAGAGCTCCTGCCTTGCACATGGGGAGACACATTCACGGAATGGGGGAGAGGAATCTCTGACAGGTGGATTTTGCTCACTGTGGTTTGTGGCTGAAAAGAGAAGAGCCATCAGGAGGAGAGGGCAGGTAATTTGCCCCATGTAGAGGGGGGAGATTCAGTCCTCAACAGTCAGTGCTTTATACTTTGCCTTAGTAAGACCAAACAATGTGCTCAGTGGAGAGGTTCTCATATAGGGCCTCAAAGGATCACGCGAGGCCTGAAGAGTGGAGGCATTTTGTACCTGTCTGTAGGGAAGGAGTAGTCCAGAAGGCATGAGATCACTGTGTCCAGATGCTCCGTCTCGCCAGCCAGCAGGGCCACTAACTTCTTCATCAGGGTCCTGGAGCTGGGCTGCTGGACTGAATCCAACCGGCTGTAAACCCCAGCCACAAGGTCTGCTGCCTGAGAGAGAGGGAACCAGATGAGATGGGACAAGACTCTCATCCCATCCTGCAGCTGGGGCAAGAGGGAACCTCAGCATCCCTGGAGAATCAGAGTTAGCCTCTAGGTTTTGCCTAAAAGTCACAATTTCCTATATTATTGGCAGGGCTCATTTCAGAGGCTTACAAGGTGCATTGTCGCACAGACCACATATCAATGGCTCAAAGGAGATGAGTCCTATCTAGGCACAATACAGGGGTAACATAAGAATGGCCATACTTGGTCAGACCAATTGTCCATCTAGCCCAGTATCCTGTCTTCTGCTGGTGCCAGATGCTTCAGAATAAATGAACAGAACAGGGCAATTTATCGAGTGATCCATCCCCTGTCACCCAGTCCCAGTTTCAATCAGAAGGTGTAGGGACACCCTGTGCAAGGTGTTGCACCCCCGACCACCTTGGCTAATAGCCATTGATGGACCTGTCCTCCAGGAACTTCTCTAATTCTTTTTTGAACCTGGTTATACTTTTGGCCTTCACGACATCCCCTGGCAATGAGTTCCGAGTTGTGTTGTGTGAAGAAATATTTCCTTAGGTTTGTATTAACCCAGGTTTGTGTGTGTGTGTGTCTGTGTGTGTGTGTGAAAGGATAAATAAAACTTCCCTATTTACTTTCTCCACACCATTCATGAATTTATAGGTGTGGGCATCCCATGGATTTATACAGAAGCACTATGATATTTTCTGTCTTATTATCTATCCCTTTCCTAATGCTTCCTAACATTCTGGTAGCCTTTTTGACTGCCATTGCACACTGAGTGGATGTTTTCAGAGAATTGTCCATGATGAGTCCACCCTTGAGTGGTAACAGCTGATTTAGACCCCCTCCGTTTGTATGTATAGTTGGGATTATGTTTTCCAATATACAGGAATCAGACTAGAAGATCTGATGGTTCCTTCTGGCCTTAAACTCTCTGAACGTATGACTGTTCCCAGCACTGGGAATTCTAGTTTCCGTCCATCTCAGCAGCAGCGCCCCATACCTTCTCCACCTTAGTCCCACCGCTGTTCACCATGGCAGACAGCAATCCCTCTGCAGTTGGCTGGCAGTTATTGTTGCAGTGATTCGTCAGGCCATCCATAACAGTCAGAATGAAATCTGTCCTCTCTCTTGGGTTGAAATAGACTCCAAAGAGCTGAAGCATACAGGGAAAAGTGTAATTTACAAAAGGCCTGCCCTGATTCCACGGGGGGCTGATAACTACTGGAGCCCAGAGAAAGCCCTGTCTGGGGGTTGCAGGTCCTCTCCAGCTTCTCAGGGGCTCTGTTTTATTCCTTTCTATTACAGGGCCCCAGTGGCTGATGAGGCTTCTGCTGCGAAAGCATATCACTCACAGTGAGGCAAGAGGACTAGTTAAACCATTACAGTGGCCAACCTAGGAGTGCTGCCGTGCACGTCAGGATGTGCATTTAGTGGTGTCAGACACCTACTTCTCAGGCATCCGAGGTGCAAGGGTCACCATTAAAAGATCAGCAGTTGCGGGATCCATGTAGTAATATTAGTAATGACTGTTACAGTACTCGGTCTTTGACTGTGACTGTATGTGATACCCTCCTACAACACATCCCAGCATAAATACAGCACCCAAGTCCTGATTACGACACCATCACCATACTTCCTGGCTTGCAGCCTGACCCAAAGACCATTGAAATCAATGGAAAGACTTCCATTGGCTTCAATAGGTTTTGGATCAAGCCTATATAGTACAGACCTCGTTGTGACAGCTTCTAACAACCCAAAGTACTAGAGCAGTAGGCGTTCAACCTTCCCCATATGGACACTCCCTTTCCTATACTAGGACCCTCCCAGAGTCCCCTTCCAAACTAGCCAAGACCCTGTCCCATTTGGCAATAAGGAAAGGGCAGGGTGGCTGTGCCCCCCAGGTTGGGAACCCATCTGCTAGAGCAATGGTTCTCAATCAGGGATACACATACCCCTGGGGGTACACACAGGGGCGGCAGGTTTGTATAATTTTTGGCATTGCCCAGAATGGGTCCAAGTCCCGCCTCCCCCTACACCTGCCTCAGGCTCTGGGAGGGAGTCTGGGTGCAGGAGGGGGTTTGGGGTGCAGGCTCTGGGAGGGAGTCTGGGTGCGGGAGGGGTGCAGGCTCTGAGATGGAGTTTGGGTGCTGGGTGCAGGCTCTGGGCTGGGATAGAGGGTTTGGGTGTGGGAGGGGGCGTGCAGCTGGTCCAAGGATGAGGAGTTTGGGGTGCAGCAGGCAGGCTGACCCTGGGCTGGGGCAGGGGGCCAGAGAGGAGGACTCCCCCCAGCCCTCTCCCTGCTGGCGGCAGCGAGCTCTGGGGCAGAGGAATGGGGGGGCCTCCTCGCCGACCCCCAACACGACACTCATCCAAGCCCCCCCAGGCTGCTGCTCAGGAGGTCCAGCCAGGATAAGCCTCCCCCTCCCCTCCCCCGAGTCGACTGGGAGTCTCCTGCCGGGGGGCGGGGGGGGGAGGGCTGCCATGCGCTCCTCCCCTCCTCCCTCCGCAGGCACAGCAGCCACCTCAGCCTGCCCCCGGCGCCGCTTCCTTGTAGCCGTCTGCGGCAGCGGCTGGCGAGGGAGCACAGTGCGGAGCTGCAGGGGGCAGCCGCCCGCTGCCCAGGGAAGGCAGGGGCTCTTGGGGGAGGTGCGCGGGGGTGGCAGCCGGGGCCGGGGGAGGTGCGTGGGGGCGGCAGGCGGGGCTGGGAGAGAGACCCGGCCCCGAACATTGGTGGAGCCGGGTCCCCTGGGCCCTGAATTTTCTCAAGCCTGGGCACCATGGGCCCATATAACTTGCCGCCCCTGGGGATACAGGGGGTACATCAACTCATCTAGATATTTGCTTAGTTTTACAACAGGCTACATAAAAAGCACTAGCAAAGTTAGTCCAAACTAACATTTCATACAGACAATGACTTGTTTATACTATCTACTATATCAGTGTTTCTCAATCTGGGGGTGGCAACCCCCAGGGGGGTCATGGGATGGGTTTAGGGGGGTCACAAGTTTAGGGTCGCCATTGGGGTGGCAAGCAGGGCCCCCGCAAATCTAAGATATATGCAGAAGCTGAAGCCCAAGCCAAGCCCAATGCCTAGGTTCTGATGGCTTCCAGCAGAATGTTGGCTTGTGTAGGACCTGACTGTGTGAGCTACTTGTTCAGAGAAGGGTTGGATCAAGGAGAACAAGCAGCACAGCAATGGGACTCCATGTGGAGAACTCCACACAGGGCCTGTTTTCTGTAGGACAAGTAGCCAGATGTAGCGTGACCATGTGTAATAAATGAAGGGGGGGGGCTCCCTTTTATGAACACCCAGCCAGCCAGTTAGCTAAAAAGTCCCTCCTGGTGGCTGTTCTCTGCTTGCTTTACCTGTAAAGGGTTAACAAAGTTCCCCAGCTAAAGGAAAAGGAGTGGGCACCTGACCAAAAGATCCAATGGGAGGGCTAAAACTTTTTAAAATGGGGAAAAAACTTCTCTTTGTCTGTGTCTGTTCTCTGGAGACGGGACACAGAGCAGCAATTCTGTGTAAGGCTGGAACCAGGTATGAAAATTCATCTTCCATACCGAGAAAAATCATTGGACAGGGAATGTTTAACTAGACACGATCAGGTTTATTTCTTTATTTTGGCTTGTGGATCTCCTCTGTGCTAACCCCAGATACTTTTGTTTTGCTTGTAACCTTGAAGCTGAACCTCAAGAGAGCTATCTTGATGCTTAATTTTTGTAATTGTTTTCTTTTAAGATCTAGCAAAAAGCCTAAGTTCCAGATGCACTTTCTTCCTTTTTGTTTTTAACAAAATTTATCTTTTTTAAGAACAAAATTGGATTTTTGGTGTCCTAAGAGGTTTGTGCATGTTGTTTAATTAGCTGGTGGCAACAGCAGATTTCCTTTGTTTTCTTTCTCAGCTCTTCCCCGGGGGGGTGGAGGGGAGGAGAAAGGGGCGGGATTTGAAAGGGCTTGAGGATACCCCACAGGGAAGAATTCCCAAGTGCTCCTTCCTGGGTCCAAGGGTTTTTTTTGCATTTGGGTGGTGGCAGCATTTACCAAGACAAGGTCAGAGAAAAGCTGTAACCTTGGGAGTGTAATACAAGCCTGGAGTGGCAAGTATTGATTTTTTAAATCCTTGCCAGCCTCCACCTTCTGCACTCGAAGTGCCAGAGTAGGGATTCAGCCTTGACACCATGTGTATAAGCGACAAAGCTGGACCCATTTGTTTTGTCAGTGAATGTCTAAGGGTACGTCTTCACTACCTGCCGGATCGGCGGGTAGTAATCGATCTATCGAGGATCGATTTATCGTGTCTCATCTAGACGCGATAAATCGATCCCCGAACGCGCTTCCTGTCGACTCCGGAACTCCACCAGAGCGAGAGGCGGAAGCGGAGTCGACGGGGGAGCCGCGGCCGTCGATCCCGTGCTGTGAGGACCGGAGGTAAATCGATCTAAGATATCTCGACTTCAGCTACGCTATTCTCATAGCTATTCTTGTAGCTGAAGTTGCGTATCTTAGATCGATCCCCCCCCCCCCAGTGTAGACCAGCCCTGAGAGAGGAGCAGTCGCCAGGGGAGACCTTGGGTGGAAATGTCTCGTCCTTGAGTCCAACGGATAGTGTGAGGCAGGGGAGTAGCCGGGCAAGAATCTACTGAAACTAGCACAGATTGGTGGGAAATCCCTGCAAATCAAGGATACCACTGACAAACGGGGCATGAGATCACCAAAGAGTTTGTGGGATGTATCTGGAGAAGGCACCTAATATGTATAATAGGAGAAAAGCATCCAGAGGCTGGATTGTCTGGAGTAAGTGAAAGAAGAAAGGTTGAGTGCTGTAGGCAAAGGGTTTGAAGAGAAGTCAGACCCTATGTGATAAACCTTCTGGGATGTCCCAGGCTGGGTCAGGTGGGACGGACAGCGCGAGGGGACACTAGTTTACAGATTAGATGGAGAAGGTTTATACCTCTTTGTTACTATTGAAGTAGTCAACAGTGTTTCTCCATGATTCCAGCAAGAGCATGGCTCCCTCCATAGCACAGCCATGCTGCTCACGACCACTTTCATCCGCCTCCCAAATTGTCTCCATGCACAAGATATCTGGGACTACTAAGAAAGAAGGAATGACAGAAAGAAAGAAATTACTACCATTGCTGGTTAAAGGGGAACGAACGCCCCTGAGGTGTCATTCATGGACTGATTGGTGCCCAACAGACAGTTCATTTAAACCAAAGAAAGGACACGGTCTGTCTGTCTTGGGGTTGTATACTGCTGCCCATCACCGTGGTATCTGGGCTCCTTCCAGCTAAAATCAATGAGCAATAGCAAAGTTCCTAGTGGAAAGCTTGGCGTCACTGGCACATCTCCCTTTTTGGGGTAAGATATCTCTGCTCTGGGTAGGGTTATCTTTTGTTTGTTGGCTTGATTGGTTTGATTCCCACCGCTTGTTTTAAATAGGGCTAGACATCTATATCCTGCTTGAGCAGGGGAGAAGTGAAGGAAACTGTGATGCTGGTGAAATAAGCCACTGACTCTCAAAGCAAGAGAGATTGGTGTGATCAAAATCAGAATCAAATTGGGGATTCCTTAAAAACCAAAAACAAAATAAGAGAGACCCAGAATGAGACTCCTTTGCACTTCTATGGAGTTTTTCAGTGGAGGATCTCCAAATGGCTTTTAAAGGTGGGCCGGTATTATTACCACCATTTTTATGGCCGGAGAAACCATGGCACAGGGAGGTGAAGTGACTGGCTCAGTCAAACAGCAGGTCACTGGCAATGCTGGGAATAGAAGATAGTTCTCCTGACTCCAGTCACATCCTCTACCCCCTTTATTTCTTGGATAAATGTTATTGATTCATTACACAATAAATAGCTTGTGCTCTCCGATTGGACATGAATGAGCACAGACCCAAAGAAATACCAGGACTCGCTGTACTGTATAGGGCCAACCAAATAATAGATTTGTCCGACAGCATGAACATTAGCCAGCCAAATCTGGCTGAATAGGACTGGCTGATGCTCTTGCAATTAGGATTCAGTTCACATATCCTGCTTTGCCGCCGTCAGCAGCATGGGAAAGCAGCTAGGAGCTCGTGATGGGTGGAACAGCCAGGATAACGTCCTCCCAAGGGAAGTGGTGGAAGCCCCATTGCTTAAGTCTGTGGTTTTCAGGTTGGCCACTTATTCAAAGTCAAAGAATTTTGCCTTTACACTCACTATAAGAGTTAGAAATGTGTCATTGCTAACAACGTTAGTCCTACAGAATTCACCTGCACATGTGTTGTGAGAGGTTGGCCAAGAATATTTGACCTTGAAGGGTAAAGGTGTGCAGGGAGTGGGGGAGCAAGATTATTTTTGCTTTAGGTTATAATACAATTTTCAATGCCTCCTGACTCCCTTGATTGCTCTGTGTACTCATCTGGGGTCAAGACCCACTGTTTGAGAAACGTTGACTAAAGACATTTAAAACTAGACTGGACTAAACCAGGGCTCAGCGTGGGATGGGCCGCGGTGGCCTGGCATATTGGCTTCTTTTTTCTAATGCCTTTTTGTTCTGCAGCATCTAAGCTTTCATTTAGAAACAATGTAAGTCTCTAGCTGTTATTTAAGATTTTGATTACAGTAATGCCTACGGGCTCTCCAAGAGCAGGGCCCTATTGTGGAGAGGCACCAGCTGGGCCCAGAGTGTGTGTGGGGGTGTCTCCTTTGCACACTTCTGGGTGCAGAGGCGTGGCCACACCTAGGCCCCATTTTACTCCCTGCCCATTCCTCCTTATGGTTCCTGAGAGAGATGTACCTGCCAGAGCAGTGGAAAGAGGCCTTAGTGTAATGAGAACCAGGCTCTAGGATTCAGAAATAGGACTCCCATTCCAACCCAGGTATTGGGCTAGTCAGTCATCCCTAGTGTTGTATTGTTCTGCCTGCTCCAAGCAATGACTTCACTACAAGGGTAAGAAAGAGAAGGGAGAGCAGTGTGTGGTGGAGAGAAATAGAAACTGCCCTTCCTCTTCCAGCAGCCAGAGATTCCCAGAGAAATACAGGCTCTGGGGGCATCATCACCTCCACCAGTGCTGGAGAGCCTTAGAAATACAGGGGTCTGACCGTCACCCGGGTCTAGTGTTTGTATCAGGGCTTGTAAGTATTGTGTTCACACTGGGGATGGAAGGACTTCACGGAGAGCCAGCATTTATCAAACTGGTCCTGATTCAGGAACACTGTCTCCTGTCATTCCAGTCTCTGGGAGATTCCGGGATGATTAGTACTGGGACTGATTACTGCTAGCTCATTATTTATTTGCCAAGCTCCAGCAGTGATCTCTGCCCCCGGTGCAGAACAGAGGGCTGCCCTCGAGCTGCATGCAGACTCAGCCATGGAAGAGCGCCGTCCACCCACTAGCAAAGCCATGCGGCCACATCTATTTGTTCTCCCCTCCTCCACTTTTTCCATGTCTCCCCCCCCCCCCCCACTCTCTGTGCCTTGTCTTCAGTTTCCCCTAAGTGGAACACAAACCCAAGAGCCTTTGGGATCACTTGAAATCTTTGAACACATGGGGGTTGAGACTGAGTTTGCCTCCCTTCATTCCCACCCCTTAGCGCATCCTTAGCCTTTCCTTTTACCTGTAGTGACAGTTCGGGGATATGGCGTCTGGCCTCTCTTCGCTTTTTGGCAGATTCGCTTTAGACACCTTAGGATGGGCCCACTCTGCTTAGGAACGACCTTGGCTGGGCCATCTTGAGTATCTTCTTGAGCCAGGTCCGGCTCACGCTGACTCCCACTGGAATGTTCCTCTCTTCCCAAGGTGGACGTGCCCTCAGCAGCCGCGTCCTCCTCCTTCTCCTCCCTTGGCAAGCTGTGCACGTCCATTCTGCAACAAGTCAGGAAGGGGGGCCAGTTTTATTTCTGTCGATCTTATTGTCTGCGGGACAATTTCCAGCCTGAAGCTAGTGAGAATGTGTGCGTCGTCCTCCGGCTAAAAATGTGAGCCACAGACAGCAGAGCCCGAGAACTGGGGCCCAGATCCTCAAAGGTTTGGAGTTTCCTAACTTCCATGGAAATAATTGGCAGTTAGGAGCTTAAATACCTCTGAGAATCTGGGCCTGGGACCCTGCACCCCCTACCAATCCCCCCACCAAGTGTATCTCTACACTTGCAGCTGGGGGTGTGATACCCAGCTCGCATACACATATTCGCACTGGCTTGCTAAAATAGCACTGTAGCAAGGATAGCATGGACAGCAGTGAGAGGGGCTAGCCACCCCGAGTACAACCCCACCCGGATCCTATGAGTACGTACTCCGGCGGCTAGCCCAAGCCACTGCCTGAACTGTCGCAGCCACACTGCTATTTAACACACTAGCTTGATGACAGCTAGCGCAGGGATGTCTCCTCAAGCAGGGAATCGCACCCTGCTTGGTCCTGCCTCAGCGTAGGGGGCTGGACTTGATGATTTCTTGAGGAGCCGTCCAGCCCCACAGTTCTGTGATTCTACAAAATGAGAAGTAGCTGGGGCCAGATTAAAGGTTGGTGCCAGAACCTCAGTTGAGAATTGCCTTCCTTTTTAGCATGTAAATGCTCAGCTGTAATGAATCTAGTTCTTTTAAATACAGAAATAAATCCTCGACTCAAATTGTATATTAGCAAAGGTTTGGGGGTTCCTTTTGGAACTTTGTTGTTTTAATAAAGTCAATAAATATACTCAAAACTATGCAAAGGATAAGCAGTGTGGTCTAATGGTTTGAGTATGGGACTGGCAACCAGAAATAGATTTCTCATCCTGGCATTGCCACTCACTCACTGTGTGATGCTGGGCAACTCACGTCCCCGCCCGTGCCTCAGTTTCCCAATATACCAAAAAGGGATGATACTGACCCTTCTGTACCTCCCAGGGATGAGGAAGGTTACTTAGTTAATATTTGTAAAGAGAAAAGAGGCGACAAAACTAACCTGACACAATGACGGCACCAAGCGTGGAATTATAAAGCACCTAAAAATCCAAACAAATATACATGTATCACAATATTTGCCAACCCAAAATTCAGTTATGGTGCTTCTAAAAAAACCCACATTGAACACTGTCCATCGCATACGCGTTTCATTTGAATAATACATTTGTTGAGTCAGATCCGCAGCTGCTGGAAATCAGAATACTTCATTCAAGTCAATGGAGCTGTTGATTTATAGCAGCTGAAGATCTGGCCCATAAAACCCAACACATTTTAAGCCCGAAGTTTACTTGCTTTAGAAGTTGGGACTCTTAACTAATTTCACAATCATTGGTTTCCTCCAATACTTGAGCTATGAACAAAGATGGAGAAAGAAGTTCACAAAGCTAAGATTACAGGCTTGATGGTCATCAATCAATATCACAATATACTTCTTAGTCTAGTGGGCAACACAAAGTTTAGCTGTATTCAAAATATCACATTGTGCTCCAATATTACTTAAATCCTCTGTCAAAGATTTAAATTTTAATCTACATGCTTGCGCTCAGGGGAGGATCTAGCTTTTTTGCCGCCCCAAGCACGGCAGGCAGGCTGCCTTCAGTGGTGCGCCTGCGGGAGGTCCGCCGGTCCCGCAGATTCGGCGTACCCGCCGCCGAATTACCGCCGAATCCACGGGACCGGCGGACCTCCCACAGGTGCGCCGCCGAAGGCAGCCTGACTGCCGCCCTTGCAGCGACCGGCAGGGCACCCCCCGCGCTTTGCCGCCCCAGGTACGTGCTTGGAGCGCTGGTGCCTGGAGCCACCGCTGCTTGTGCTCCACTGGAGACAGCAGGAAAAATTACAGCTCTTCACATTCATCGCAAAATTTCATTGCACTCTCCAAGGCTCTGGATTTTAGTGGGATGTAAGAGGTACATGACTTTTTGCTGACCCTCAGCCCGGGGGAGAATTGCACCCCCAAAAGCATTAAAGAGCATGTATCTGTATCTCCTCATTCCTTCCTAATCCTGGAAAATTTTAAACATTGAAATGGGCAGCGCAAAACCAAAATGATCTGCCATAGTGGGGAAAGGAAATGTTATTCTTCATCCAAGATGGAGAATTATGGAGAATCAACTTGAAGGCAGATTTTAAGGGCCATGTCTCGAACCCAATTGCTGCCTCTCATGCCAGCTGTGAGGGTGAGGCCACAGAATGGGGATCAGCTTCCCTAAATCTCCAGGAACTGAAGTGGAAATCCCCTACTGTCCATTCTGCACCTGGAGGAAATAATGCCACAGCAAAGAGCCTCTCCTTTCCACACTCTGCTGCAGGGACAGCAGGAGCCATCTTTTTATTGGGCCTATATCTCGGCCTGATCCAAGCCCATTGAAGTTAGTGGGCGACTCCCCTAATTGTGTCCTCTGGGGTCTGTGCGTATGGAGCTCGTCTACAGATGAATGGAGGCCTGGAACAGAACCCACTTCCTTTCATTCCCCACTTCAGGGACAAGGGCCCTGTGTGAGATCCTAGAACAGGGTCCCAGAGAGGGATCAGCGGAAGAGACTCCCAGAGGGGGCAAGTCTTTCTAGGGATCTCAGTGATCTCCGGAAGTCCTTGCTGGGTTAATGAAATATAACCTTACCAGGCAGCCTTATCAACTCTGGAGTTATTCCCTATCTGCCACAATTTTTACAGCTAAACTAAAGAATTGAGTGTAAGAGAGAGGTAGGGCACAAGTAGCCCCTGATCAGACAGCTGGATTCCCTCCTGGATTCTGTTAGGATGGCACTTTTCATGCCAGAGCGAGAGAGACATAAAATGGAACAAAGGCCCAGACTCTCAAAGGTATTTAGACTCCTAACTCCCATGGATTTCAGTGGGAGTTAAGTGCCTAAATACCTTTGAGGTTCTGGGCCAAAAAACCAAATTTAATTTGGCGACCCTTTTCAAACAGAATTTAAGCAAAGTGGGTCTCTGTTGGTCAGAGGTAAGACAGCCATGGGGAGTAAGAAAGCCCACTTACTTTTTTCCCCTCAGTAATAGATTAGATCTTGGATCTGAAATCGACTTTAGCCAGCACAATACCCAGCCTCTCCTTCTGTCCAAGTAAAAGCAACTGACACTGAGGGCCAACTGCCAGTGTTGAAATCACAGCATTGTGAGGTCACACTGCAGCACTTATGTCATTGTTGCCATGACCACGGGTGGGTAATAAAGGAAGGACCAAGGGTTGTTAACCATATAAGCGACATAAAGTATTATGGAGGTGCCTGGTGGCGACTCCAGTTAAGGTTAAGGTTAAGGTTTTGTCTAAAATGGGGCATAAATTCCTGCTTTTCCCTATGAGCAGGTGGTTAACCAGTATGGATTAACCTTTACTCTGACCTTTACTCAGTCAGGGAGTTAGGCTCCTAACTCCCATGGATTTCAATGGGAGTTAAGTGCCTAAATACCTTTGAGGTTCTGGGCCAAAAAACCAAATTTAATTTGGCGACCCTTTTCAAACAGAAGTTAAGCAAAGTGCGTCTCTGTTGGTCAGAGGTAGGACAGCCATGGGGAGTAAGAAAGCCCACTTACTTTTTTCCCCTCAGTAATAGATTAGATCTTGGATCTGAAATCGACTTTAGCCAGCACAATACCCAGCCTCTCCTTCCGTCCAAGTAAAAGCAACTGACACTGAGGGCCAACTGCCAGTGTTCAAATCACAGCATTGTGAGGTCACACTGCAGCACTTATGTCATTGTTGCCATGAACACGGGTGGGTAATAAAGGAAGGACCAAGGGTTGTTAACCATATACGGTCTCGCATGATATTCTTATTGATAAACTAGGCAAATACAATTTAGATGGGGCTACTATAAGGTGGGTGCATAACTGGCTGGATAACCGTACTCAGAGAGTTGTTATTAATGGTTCCCAATCCTGCTGGAAAGGCATAACGAGTGGGGTACCGCAGGGGTCTGTTTTGGGACCGGCTCTGTTCAATATCTTCATCAACGACTTAGATATTGGCATAGAAAGTACGCTTATTAAGTTTGCGGATGATACCAAACTGGGAGGGATTGCAACTGCTTTGGAGGACAGGGTCATAATTCAAAATGATCTGGACAAATTGGAGAAATGGTCTGAGTTAAACAGGATGAAGTTTAACAAAGAGAAATGCAAAGTGCTCCACTTAGGAAGAAAAAATCAGTTTCACACATACAGAATGGGAAGAGACTGTCTAGGAAGGAGTATGGCAGAAAGGGATCTAGGGGTTATAGTGGACCACAAGCTAAATACGAGTCAACAGTGTGATGCTGTTGCAAAAAAAGCAAACATGATTCTGGGATGTATTAACAGGTGTGTTATGAGCAAAACACGAGAAGTTATTCTTCCGCTCTACTCTGCTCTGGTTAGGCCTCAGCTGGAGTATTGTGTCCAGTTCTGGGCACCACATTTTAAAAAAGATGTGGAGAAATTGGAAAGGGTCCAGAGAAGAGCAACAAGAATGATTAAAGGTCTTGAGAACATGACCTATGAAGGAAGGCTGAAAGAATTGGGTTTGCTTAGTTTGGAAAAGAGAAGACTGAGAGGGGACATGATAGCAGTTTTCAGGTATTTAAAAGGGTGTCATAAGGAGGAGGGAGAAAACTTGTTCACCTTAGCCTCTAAGGATAGAACCAGAAGCAATGGGTTTAAACTGCAGCAAGGGAGGTCTAGGTTGGACATTAGGAAAAAGTTCCTAACTGTCAGGGTGGTTAAACACTGGACTAAATTGCCTAGGGAGGTTGTGGAATCTCCATCTCTGGAGATATTTAAGAGTAGGTTAGATAAATGTCTATCAGGGATGGTCTAGACAGTATTTGGTCCTGCCATGCGGGCAGGGGACTGGACTTGATGACCTCTCGAGGTCCCTTCCAGTCCTAGAATCTATGAATCTATGAATATAAGCGACATAAAGTATTATGGAGGTGCCTGGTGGCGACTCCAGTTAAGGTTAAAGTTTTGTCTAAAATGGGGCATAAATACCTGCTTTTCCCTATGAGCAGGTGGTTAACCAGTATGGATTAACCTTTACTCTGACCTTTACTCAGTCAGGGAGTTAGGCACATAAATACCTGCAAAACTCTGGGCCCAACTGCCACTCAGAACTTCCCCTGAAGATGGTGGCCTCATTGGTTCTAACTGTCGACATTCCTATGCTGCTCATAGACATTGCGGATGCTCCATCCAGCTGAATGGTGTACACAATGATACCATCCAAGTAGAAGAAACATCTGCTTAAGTCATTAATCTCTGAGAGGCAGCAGGCCCCTGGGTCATCCCAAAAAGCTGAACTGAACTATAATGATGCAGCCCAATAGTGAAGGTTATCTTTATGCAGAACTTCCGTAAGAGAACCTGGCAATATCCACTGGGCAAATCCAGAGTAATGGATTCCCGAGCACCCCCAAATTGGTCCAGAACATCATCAATCTGTAGGATTGGCGGTGTATGTTTTTTGTAACAGTATTTAGCTGTCTAACAACCCCACAAAAGCAGTGTACTTTATCTTCCCTTGTGACTAGAAAAACTGGTGATGTCCATGAGATGGCCAAATCACTCTCTTTTTGACCTATAACAGCTTTTCTACTGTCTTGGCACAGCTGTGCAAGAGGGTCTCTGTTTATGGGGTGTACATCTCGATGTATCGATATAGTGCTGTCAAATGAGCCCATCCCAGCTTGGCGCTAAGTCCTATAATTAAGATGCCTTTGTAACTGGACAAAAGGATATTCACATCCTCCAAGGGCACTGTTGTATCAGTCATAGAAGATGAAATTGATACATTGGTGTTAGTGTGTAATTCAGCACGATCTTCATCTCACCCTGATGTTTGATTACGCACATGGAATCGCCATCGGATTCCAGTCTACAAAAATCTACTCCCAAACTGGACCATATCAGTGACCACAAAGGGGTGTCCCCTGATGAGGCACCAATATGTACAGTGAGATCTGCCTTGCCTTTAACTGACAATTCTTGGCCCTCAGTTCCGTGGACAGGAAGCTGATGAGGATAGGTCAGGGGGATATTTGCTCAAAGTTCTCAAGTCACTAGAGAAACAGCAGCTCCCATAGCCACTAAACCAGGCAGCAGCTGTCTGATTCACAGTGACCCATACAACACCAGCAACAGAGGTAATGCTACTTCAGTAAATGGCCTTTGCTCTGCTTCAGTTAGTCCCTAGTCTATTCTGATTCACCGTATCCATCACCGTATCCATCACCATGATAACAGAGGGTCTGGCCAATAAGCCCAGACCTCACCCCTAATTTCCTGATGGCTTCCAGGCATTATTCTTAGCCCTGCATTCATATTGTAATAAATGGCCCGTCTGTGACCATATGTAGCAAGAAACTTTCCCCCCCACACACCCTCTTTGTGGTTGCTGGGGAATTGAAGCAGCATCTGCTGGTGCAGCTAGTTTACCCACACACTCTACTAGTTGTTGTAAGTGCTGAGTTGATCTTCCACCTTTGCCAGGCAGGATAGGTTGTACCTCAGCTATCCAGACTCCTGGCATGGTAACAGATAGCTTCTTAGCTTCATGGACTAGATGACCTCCTGAGGTCTCTTCCAACCCTGATCTTCTACGATTCAGACATATATGTCTGATGAATGCCCTGGTGCAAATGGGCGTCGAGTATTAAGTCATTGCGTGTCTTATCTTGATGTCAGGGGTAGGCCAGAAGATGCACTTCTAGATGTTCCGGTTATAGAAGACACATCGGCTGCATCTGTGACAACCCACGTCTTCGAAGAGTTAAATGCTTGTACATTGGACCCCAAGATGTCTGCTTGTGCGTTTGATGGAGCTGCAAACTTCTCTTGAAGACATGGTGGAGTACAAGCTTTGCTCAGAAAAAAAGTGTAACCCTAATCTCTCCTATACACACTGCAGAGGCCATCTTAAGTTCAGTACCCAGAAAGATAAATGGAGCAAATTATTAAGCATGTTGTATTGGGGGGAGGAAGAGCAAAGCCAAGATTCCACCCATTTCCTACCCCTCTCCACCCCCTCCCATCCACCTGCATGGGCTGGGGGTGGAGGTGAAATGCCAGGTGTGCAACTCTTCTCCTTCTCCCATGCCTGCACCTGCAATGTGGAGAGGCAGCAGAGCGGAGTGGGAGTGTGACCAGGGTCTTGCTTCCCAGTACATCCCTGCATAGCCGTGTAAGGGTGGGCTACAGTCTGGTCTGTAGTGATCAAATGAAATATTAAAGCAGCCCAAAGGCAGCATTTCCAGATGGATGCAAAATTCTGTTTGCAGAGAATCTCAGGCTTCAGCTTTTGTCTTTCAGAAGCTCAGCTCCGTAGAGTACCTCTAGGTGGCACTACAAGCTGGAAGGTGGCATCAGGCACACCCCTGGTGCACAGAGCATTTCACCTTACAGTAATATCACTCTGTGCCCACAGGCTATATCGGCTGGATTTCTCTGGCCTGGCCAAAGAGCTGAGCTCAACTTTTGACCAAAGACCACTAAAAAACCTCCCTGGGATAGGGCTGGTTTTATGGCAAAGCATGTGCAGGAGTTAGGAGATGGAGCTTCTATTCCTGAGTCTGCCTCACATTTGCTAGGAGACCGTAGGTAAGTCACAAAGTGTCTCTGTGCCTTAGATGCCCCGTCTGTGACTTAGGGATAACACTTTGCTATGTCACATGAGGCGCTATTCGGCTGCATTCCATGCTGATTGTAAACCCGCAGGCGGAAGTTGCTATAGAAGTTCAAAAGAGTATTTATGTTATTCGTGTATTTTTTATTACCTTCCAAAGGAGCGAAGGGAGAGAACCCATCTCCAGGAGCAGCTCAGTCAGTACTTCTCAGAAATAATCCGATCGGCCAGTCACTTTCAATGCTTCTGTGACGGGGAGCTCGACTCACCACTAGAATGGCACCTCCTCTGGCCTTCCTGGGGATTAGCTTCACGAGGTCAATGCCCCTTCCCGCGGTTGCATGCGGTTTCTCCGCCTCTCTGGACCCCCTCTAGTTCCATAAGCTGCAGCCTGCTCTTGGGGACTTAGCACTCCGGCCAGGTCACTCAGCAGTTTTCCCCTACAGGGTACCAAAGTTCTTCCACATGAACGGTCTCAGGCAGTCTTCTCTGGCACTCCCCTGAGGGTCTAATATTGGAGACACTTGGACGGCTCCCAGGAGTTCCAGACATGACCCTAGATGTTGTGGCCAGTGCTGTGAGTAAATGCTGTGAGACCCTGATGTCCACAGAGCAAATAAAAATAAACCGGAGTTTTCCTCTTCCATTGAGTTGTTTTATTTATAAATGACATTCTGCTTTCCAGATGATTGTCACATGCAGGCGTGTCACCCCAGGCTCTGTGAGCAAGAAATCATGGGAAAGGGACGGTTTAGAATTCTGGAGTTTCCTACAGTGGTATGTTTCATTATTATTATTATTTATATTATTGTAGCATCTTGGAACCCGAGTCATATACCAGGGCCCCGTTGTACTAGGCAGACCAAATAGACGGTCCCTGCCCCAAGGAGCTTACAGTCTAAGTACAAACCAAGAGACAACAGACAGATATAAACAGATGAGGAGCACAAGAAGTCAGAATGACAGGCAATGTTCTCAGCACACCAGCAGCCTAACTGTTGTCAAGTTAGTTGTAGGGTGTGTGTAGTAGCTTCCCCCAGGATTTATAACTTCAGCTGACCAAAATCCTCCGGCCTGACTCTGTTGCCACATTCATTGCCTTGAATGGGAATCAGTTGTATCCAGCAGCCAGAAAACAGGGTGTCTCAGGAAGCTGACTCAAAATCCTTGAGACTGGGCCAAACCACTGTAAAATTAGGATAGCTCCCTCCTATATCTCAAGCTTTTAAATAGCTTCTGTTGTTATCCTGGTACATATTATTTAACTGAAGCTGCCTGCGTCCCATTTGAGTTGTCTCCCACATTTCTTTGGTCCTGTTCCCTTCTTCTTCCACCCACACTGCATCCCTCCATTGTCTCTCCTCCCTACTCCTCTCATTCTCTAGCTCCCCCCCCCATGAATTTCTTACACCCACAACTGTGATATCCCCGTTCTTTTTTATCTCCCTTGATTTCAACCAGTCCCTAGACTGACATTACCAGGTCAGGCTTTTGTTTCCCTGCACAGCTCATAGACCGCAATCGCTGCCTCCTGCACTGATGGTTTGGCCAGAGACTGAAACCATCACATTTCTCTGCAGTCAGTGCCTCCTATCGCTATGGAAACAGAAGCAAGGATGTGCTGCAGAGATGTGATCACTACAATGGCTTAGTGGGGAATTGATAGGGCATGTGAGCAAATTCAACCTGAGCGGGGGGAGGGGGGGGTGGAGGGGACATCAGTTATACTTTTCTTTTTGTGGTGGTTTAACTCCAGCTGAGGCACAGCTGGAAATGCTGCTGAACAAAGGGTTTATTTAGATGAAGGGCTTTTTCCTCACTTGCTGGGAGGCGGCTGAGAACAGTCTATTTGGATCATAGAGCTGTTCTAGGGATGTGCAAGTAGAACAGATGACAGTGTAACTGGCAATAAATGCTCATTTTCCTTAGCTAGCAACTGGCTACTAAGTGTTCTGAGCCAACATAAAAGGAAGGAACGATGAAGCAACTGGAGAGGATTTTCTTTGCTCATAGATGTGGCTTTTCCAGACATAAGAATGGCCTACTGGGTCACACCCATGGTCCTGTATCCTGTCTTCCAACAGTTGCTGGTGCCGGATGGTCCAAAAGTAATGAACAGAACAGGGCAATTTATCAAGTGATCCAACCCATTGTCCAGTTCCAGCTTCTGACAGTTGAAGGTTTAGGAACACCCACAGCGTGGGGTTACATCCCTGACTATTTTGGCTAATAGCCATTGAAGGCTCTATTCTCCAGAAATTTATCTACTGTATTTTCTGGCGTATAAGACTACTTTTTAACCCAGGAAAATCTTCTCAAAAGTCGGGGGTCGTCTTATACGCCGGGTGTCGTCTTATAGGGCGGGTGCTGAAACTTCCGAGCTGGACTGGAGAATCTGCGGTCGCCGCATATGGTGGGGGGAGCTCAAAAATGGCCGCGGCCACATCCCCGCCCGATGACGAGGTGAGGGGGCGCCTCACCGGGAAGGTGTAAGTGAAGGGCGGAGCAAGCTGCAGGCGTCCGGGACGCCCGGGGTATGGAAAAAAGAGATAGAGCGGCGCTGTGCCCAGAAAAACACGCCTCTTTCACCCGTCTGGCCCGCCCTTGTATCCTATTACCGTACCTCCTTCTCTGCCTCTCAGATCTCGCTCCTGAGGACTGCAGTGAAGCGGCGCAGGTGCGCATGTGCGAGATCTGAGAGGCAGAGAAGGAGGTAATAGGATACAAGGGCGGGCCAGACGGGTGAAAGAGGCGTGTTTGCGCTACCGCTCTGATAGTCTTGGAGACAGGGAGGGCTGGGCAGGCAGGGAGAGCTGACCAATCCAAGCAGGCTTTGTATACAACAACCAGCCAATCGCCGGTAAGGTACATCGCTTGCCGTGATTGGCTGGTTGTTGTATACTGGGTACCACATACAGTACAGCACCAGTATCTGTACCTGTTCATACAGTATAGCACCAGTACATACAGTACAGTATACAAATGTCCAACAGTCAAAACCCCATCATGGCTCCACCAGCAAGAAGAAAGAAATATGAAGCCAGTTTCAAACTTAAAGTTGTAAACTTTGCCATGGAACATAATAACTGCGCTGCTGCAAGACAATATGGAGTAACAGAAAAGATGGTTCGGGACTGGAAAGCAAATGAAAAAGCATTAAAGAGTATGCCAAGGGGTAAGTGTGCATTAAGAAGAGGCACTCCACATTGGCCAGAACTCGAAAAACATGTAGCAGACATGGTGAATGAGCATCGCCAAAACGGTTATGTAGTGACACGAAATAAAATACATTTGTTTGCACTTCAGTGGGCCAAATCTAACCCAGATCACAGCAACAGATTTAAGGCCACTGTATCCTGGTGTACTAGATTCATGGGAAGGCATAATATGGTACTGAGGCAAAAGATGAAAATTGCCCCAAAATTACCTGCAGATCTTGATAGCAAAGTAAATAGTTTCCATCGATACGTAATACAACAGCGCACTAAACATGGCTATGCGTTAAGTAGTATTGGAAATATGGATGAAACTCCAATGAATTTTGATATGGTTGGAAATAAAACTGTCCATCAAAAAGGTGAAAAAACAATTTTAATTAAAACAACAGGACATGAGAAGTCCAGTTTTACAGTGGTACTAGGATGCACAGCTGATGGCGCCAAACTGAGACCAATGATTATTTTTAAAAGAAAAACAATGCCGAAATTCAAGTTCCCTGTTGGTTGTTTTGTACATGTGAATGAAAAAGGCTGGATGGATGAAGAAGGGGTAAAGCTATGGCTTGATAATGTATGGAGCAGGCGACCAGGTGGACTTATTCAAAAATGTAGTCTACTGGTGTGGGATATGTTCAGGGCTCATTTAACTCCCAGCACCAAGCAAATGCTTGCAAGACTAAACACAGATGCGGCAGTTATTCCTGCAGGATTGACATCGTTGGTACAGCCACTGGATGTGTGCCTAAACAAGCCATTTAAAGATCGCATTCAAGAACAGTGGAATGAATGGATGGTTAGCGGCGAAAAGTCATTCACAAAAGGAGGAAACATGCGTGCTCCACAGTTGGATGTTTTGTGCAAGTTTGTCATAAAAGCCTGGAATGATATTGATGCAGAAACAGTAATCAAGTCTTTCAAGAAGTGTGGCATATCAAATTCATTAGATGGTATGGAGGACGACTACTTGTGGCAAGATGAAGAGGAAGCCGAAGCTGAGACCACACCATCTGATATGGAATTCGATCCATACGATGACTGCCTTACAAATGTATCACAAGATGTCATTGATGTACTTATGATATCAGATGACGAACAGGAGGATTTTGAAGGCTTTTAAAGGGAAACTGTCACGCCAGCAAAACCTGTAAAAATACCGTAGCTTGCAGTTATGATGGGCGTTGCTAACTCGCCAGGGACTTGCCCGGCACTTGCTCTCTCTCTTGTTTGTTATCTTCCTCCTATCATCATCAGTTCCAGTTTGGTTGACAGCTTAGAAAACAAACAGCATGGCAGCTCCCATGGGTTTATTGTCTTATCCTTCCTTTCAGCTTTAGAGTGAATTAGGAAAAGTTTAATCCACTTGCACTGTTTTATGTTTACATGTTTGATGACAAACAGCCTTATGTTTATAAGTGACAGTTTTCCTGCTAAGTACCTGCATGTCATAAGCATTTGAATTAAAATTACCATATTGAAATCAAATCTGATGTTTTTTTAATTTTTTTTTGGTGTGTGTTGGAAGAGGGGTAGTCTTATACGGCGAGTATATCCCAAACTCTATATTTTAACTGGAAAAGTTGGGGGTTGTCTTATACGCCCAGTCGTCTTATACGCCGGAAAATACGGTAATTCTTTTTTGAACCTGATTCACTATTTACTATTCTTTTGGCTTTCACAACCTCCCCTGATGAGTTCCACGTTTGGACTGTGCATTGTATGAAGTACTTCCTTATGTTAGTTTTAAACCTGCTGCCTATTAACTTCATTGGGTGACCCCTGGTTCTTGCGTTATGCCAAGGGGTAAATAACTTTCCTATTCACTTTCTCAACATCATTTGTGATTTCATAGACCTCTATATATCCCCCCCAGACACACACCTCCATACCCAGGCTCAGGGCACCTGCTGGGCAGGCATGCTTGTGAGAAGAACAGCTATGCTTTACTTATGGCAAACCCTTCTGCTTTCCTTCTTAAGTGGGATGGGCTCTTGGAATCCTGCCTGCCAAGCGCTGAGCCCACTCAGCTGCTCTGTGACCTGCACTTCCTGTCCTAAACTCTTGGCTAGTGCTCAGCAGCTGCTCCCTGCCCCAGAGGTGGCTGCACATCATTGCTGGTGTGTGCACTTGATTTAGTTGGGATTGGTTGTACTCTGAGCAGGGGGTTGGACTAGCTGGCTCCTGCGGTCCCTTCCACCCCTGAGATTCTATGATTCACTAGTCCCCATCCTGCTGCCATCAAGGTGGGGTTTGCCATTGGCGTCACTGGGAGCCGGAGAGGGCCATGGCTGCGTGAGATGGTCTCTGACCAAGAGGGGAACACTTGGTGGGCACCCACAGTGGGTCAGCCCTAGCCGCCTCAACACTGGCGGAGTCCAACTCCGCGAGAGCGAGCAGGGACTGCCGGGAACTGGAGTCCCTTACTCTCCCGAGTCTCCTCCCACAGCTCGACCCGCGGGGGGAGGGAGAACTACGTTTCCCGTGGGGCACCGCGAGACGGGCAGTACAGGGACGGGCACGCAGCAGCGCCGGCCGGAGTCGGAGGCGGGCGGGGCGCGGGGCCAGGAGCGCGCGTGCCGGGATGGTGCCGCTGGCTCTGGGTGGGCGTGGCCTGGAACGCGGCTGCGGTGATTTTTGGGGGCGGGGCCGGCGAAGAGGCGGGGCTGCGGATGGTGTTGATAGTGCTCGGCTCGCGGAGGGACCGTTACCCTGAGGCGACGCAGCCTGGCGGCGGGAGGGCGCGTGAGGGCCGGGGACTGCACTGGGTGGGGTCTGTCCCGGCTCGCGCACAACCCCCCGCTCCGCAGTGCCCGGCTCGCGCCGGGGTCCGGGTCCCTGTCACTGCGCCATCGCCGCCTCGTCACCGGCTGAGGCACCGAGCAGCCCCCCCCCCCCTTCCCGGGTGATGCCCTTGGCCGGGCTGGGCGCCGGCAGGTGATTCCCAGCGTCCGCCGCTCGTGCGATCCGTGGCGCGTCGCTGGTGGTGGTGGGGGCGCTGCCGGGGGTGGGCGCGTGGCTGGGGGGGGCGCTGCCGGGGGTGGGCGCGTGGCTGGTGGGGGGGGGCGCTGCCGGGGGTGGGCGCGTGGCTGGTGGTGGGGGGGGGGCGCTGCCGGGGGTGGGCGCGTGGCTGGTGGTGGTGGGGGGGCGCTGCCGGGGGTGGGCGCGTGGCTGGTGGGGAGGGGGGGGCGCTGCCGGGGGTGGGCGCGTGGCTGGTGGGGGGGGGGGGCGCTGCCGGGGGTGGGCGCGTGGCTGGGGGCTGGGGGGGGGATACCACTGGATACTGCTGTCTTGAGACATTTAAAAAACAAACATGACCACTCTGCGTGGGTGTCTTTGTTCTCTCTGCAGACACATTAATTTGGCATTAGTTGGCTTTGCCCTTGGTAATGTGTTTATCCTCCTCATCTTGTTTTTTGCCAATAAGTGTCAGATCTGGTCTGGTGACATCTCATTCCAGTTCTCCTTCTCCCTTGCCCAGTAACTGATGCTCCTTTTATGAGGTTGTCCTACTGCTCAGATGGTGATGAGCTGAGCTCTCATGCAACAAGGGAGAAGGGTGAGAGCAGTCATTTGAAAAATATATGGGGGGAGGAATGTGGCATATGAAGATCCTGGAATCATAGATGGGAGTAAACACTATGTTCTGTTGTAATCTGTTTAGCACATAATGCAGCCTATAAGAAGATATTAAGGGGGGTGTTGATGATTGGCAATAAATGCATTGCTTGGCAGATAAATTACTGAATGCATTGCTTTATGTGGCGAAGCGAACACTTCAATGGTTTTCTCTTTTCAGATAAATCCCAGAGAGAATTAATCTGGTCCTAATGTAGAAGGACAACATAAGAAACTCTTTGTGGTGATTTGACAGGTTCTGAAGGGGGGGAATTCAATATGAAAAAGGCAAAAAATTTAAATGGGCAAACATATTTTTAATGCAATGCGTAACTAACCTAAAGGAATACACTGCCGTAGAATATAGTGTTGTAAATCCTAAAAAGGATTAGGCATCTATATAAATAGGGATAGCATTTACACTTACTTTGTCTAGCCTAAAAAAAATAAAGGCTATAATACTTCATGGCACAAGTTCACCAGCAGCTGGGGTCAATGAGCCAGAGTATCCAATGGTATTACATAATTAGATGCATTATGATGTTGGAATGCTTTCATCTGAAGCATTGAGTATTGGCTGTTGTCCCTGATAAGACTAGATGGCTTATTAATTTGTTTTGATATGAGAGTTCCATTGTTAGGCTTGATCCTGCAAAGACCTGTCTCCTGCTGAAGCCAAAATTGCATACATGTGATAAGCTTTTGAAGGATTTGGCTCATTTTAGGATATCCAAGCTCTTATAAATTTCATTGATTGTAAGAACTCTTTGTAAAGAGAAAATTTTGGCTAGTACTGAATGTAGTCACCTGAAACCTAGCAACTGCTTAATAGCACATGCACAGCTGCTTGGGACAAGAAGTGAAGAATACCTTGTATTGACATTAAAGGAGTTTAAAACAATATACTGGTAATTATCCATGTTCCTAAAGTATATTTACACTGAATTATGAGGCCATTGTAACTTTTTTTATTTGTCTTGACTTTCTGAATCTAGAAAACTAATGTGTAAACATAGACTTAGGTCATTCTTTCAACCTTAAACATGGAGATTGGCGTTGTAGCATGCTATTTGAAAATAGAACGAGGCACCAAAAGGGCTGCACAACTATTCCAGTTTTCACAAAACACTAAAATTTAATTCTAGAATGTAGTCAGGATCCAATATTGTGGATTATGTGGCTAATAATTTTTTTTGTAGAGATTCATCAATTCTAAACCAAATGGGACCATTGTGATCATCTAATCTGATCTCCTGTATAACACAGGGCATAGAACTTCCACAAAGTAATTCCTAGGTACATTGTCAGGTTAAAAATTGTTTGCTTTTTAAAAAGCTTCCTGACCTGTGTTACTAAATACCTAAGATTAATAATGAATTTTTAAAACATCTAATTTATGAAGTTTACACTTTTAATTTTAGACAGTGGGAATAAAGTGTCAAAATTGCTTGGTTTACACTTGCTTTTAGAAGAACAGGAGGACTTGTGGCACCTTAGAGACTAACAAATTTATTAGAGCATAAGCTTTCGTGGACTACAGCCCACTTCTTCGGATGCATATAGAATGGAACGTATATTGAGGAGATATATATATACACACATACAGAGAGCATAAACAGGTGGGAGTTGTCTTACCACCTCTGAGAGGCCAATTAATTAAGAGAAAAAAAACTTTTGAAGTGATAATCAAGCTAGCCCAGCACAGACAGACAGTTAGATAACAAGTGTGAGAATACTTACAAGGGGAGATAGATTCAATGTTTGTAATGGCCCAACCATTCCCAGTCCTTATTCAAACCGGAGTTGATTGTGTCTAGTTTGCATATCAATTCTAGCTCAGCAGTTTCTCGTTGGAGTCTGTTTTTGAACTGCTGAGCTAGAATTGATATGCAAACTAGACACAATCAACTCCGGTTTGAATAAGGACTGGGAATGGTTGGGCCATTACAAACATTGAATCTATCTCCCCTTGTAAGTATTCTCACACTTGTTATCTAACTGTCTGTCTGTGCTGGGCTAGCTTGATTATCACTTCAAAAGTTTTTTTTCTCTTAATTAATTGGCCTCTCAGAGGTGGTAAGACAACTCCCACCTGTTTATGCTCTCTGTATGTGTGTATATATATCTCCTCAATATACGTTCCATTCTATATGCATCCGAAGAAGTGGGCTGTAGTCCACGAAAGCTTATGCTCTAATAAATTTGTTAGTCTCTAAGGTGCCACAAGTCCTCCTGTTCTTCTTTTTGCGGATACAGACTAACACGGCTGCTACTCTGAAACTTGCTTTTAGGTCAGTTTCACTTTGTGCTAGTGCCTGATTTCCAGAATTCTCCTGCAACTGCAGCCCAAAGTGCAACATCTTAAAATCCAAACACCAGATCTTATTCAACAAATCTCTCATTGAATGAATGTATTTGAACAAAGCATGAAGGTAAAATGTGCAGGATTTTTGGTTTTTGTCTCCTGAAATGATTCTAGATAGAAGAACATTAAAAACAGGTTTTTTAAATACTAAATTTTAATGGGAAAATATTTTGATAAGATTTTTTGCTATTGCGGCTATGTAGTATGATATCCTTATCGAAAACGAATATAGTGAATTCGATTTTTTTTAAATTATAATCTTTATATATATGGTTTCTCTTGTTTTTGCTTTTAAACTCCTTAATTATGATAGCTTTCCTTTGGCCAAATGCCAAAGACAAAGCAAAACATGCTTTGCACATACTTGATTAATTTACTTCTTGGAAGCTTTCATCCCATAGTATTGTCATTGTAAACAGATACTTACTGTCTCCATTTTAAAACCAGTTTTTGGAGCCTAATTAATACACAACCCTCAGCCTTTTGGACTGTTATCATTTTAGGTTTTTAATGTACCTGCAACTGCCTGTGGCCAACAAACACCCACTTTAGCCATTAATCTGCAGTGCCCAAGAGGAACAACAGGAAACCATTTGACTCCAGGCTAAATAGCACTAGCTTGCTAATATTGACTTTTCCTTTTTTTCCTCAGATTAAGAGCTGTAGGATGCTTTCCAAAGAATAACATCACACGTAGGCGTTTGTACAAAGGCAACTTTCACTAATCTAAATTCTGTTTCCATCATGGTTTTCCATTTGTTTCCTTTTCTGCTCATTTACTTTTTCCTCAGTTTCCTCTCTTTTTGTCAGGTTTTTTTGTTGATCCCGTCTCATATTTCTATTGCTGAGAAATTAGCTCTTTCAAGTTTACAAGGTACAACAGCATCCTGTTCTCCCGCCCCCCGTCTTCACTCCTCCTCATTTGTAGGCCACATACTTGACTAAATGAAACACTAGCCTATTCTGCTATGAGCATTTCCCCCCCTCTCCTTGGTCCCATTTTTCATTTCTGAATTCTTTTTATTTTCTCTTTGCTCTCCCAAGTTTGAGTTTGGGCATGTACAGACTTCTCAAAAAGGGGCCCCAGGATAGGGTTTTTTTCAGCAGAACATCTCCCACATGGAGCTCACTGTAGGGTCCCAACCTCAGTTGGGAGTAGGTGGGCTGCGTGTTTTCATTAGCTGACTTTATATAGTGACGGAATATGCTTCTCGAGTGGTATGAAAACAAAATTCTTTCACTGAAGATCTGATATAATCTTCTTATAAGGCCCCTGTCGCCATAGTGTCTGAGAACCTGTTGTGGAGAGCAATGCTCCAGCCGGGGAGTGGGGTTGGGTGCTTGCCCCGCTCCGTGCGGCTCCCGGAAGCAGCAGCATGTCTCCCCCCCCCCCCCCATCTCCTATGCGTAGGGGGAGCCAGGGTGCTCTGCACACTGCCCCCACAGCTCCCACTGGCCAGCAACCACAGCCAATGGGAGCTGCAGGGACAGTCCCTGCGGACAGGGCAGCGCGCAGAGCTGCCTGGCTGTGCTTCCGCATAGGAGCCAGAGGGAGGACATGCCACTGCTTCCGGGAGCTGCTTGAGGTAAGTGCCGCCCAGAGCCTGCACCCCTCATCCCCTCTTGTGCCCCACCCCCCTACCCCAGCCCTGATCCCTCCCCCACCCTTCAAATTCCTCAGTTCCAATCCTCCTGCACCCCCAGCCGAAGCCCTCACCCCCTCCTGCACCCCAACCCCTAATTTTGTGCGCTTTCATTGCCTGCCGTACGATTTCCATACCCAGATGTGGCCCTCGGGCCAAAAAAATTGCTCACCCCTGCTCTACTGGATGTCTGATTACTTGAGCATGCTCAGTGGAGTAGTCTTAACTTTATCAGTCTTGGCTATATGTGATATTAAGTTCTGGGGGTGGGTAAATGGAGAGTCTCCATAATGGGAATATGGATGTCATTCTGTGCCTGAGAAGAGGGATTATTATACTGGTGTCAAGCAGCACAAACTGCAAAGCTGTTATCTGAACAGCAAGTGGCGAAAACTTGCTTGACTTGTGGAACTGCAGTAATTCTGGATGTGCAGACCCCCGTGAGCAGTCCCATTGATTTCAGTGGGAGCTCTGCCAGCATAGTGGTGCACTTGCACCGAGCTTATTGCAGAATCGGGCCTTGGTTGGTGACTATGATCCTTGATGTGGACTGGTAGTGGTGGCTGTGTATACACGGAAGATTATGACAGATGAGCTGTTTCACTTGGAAAAGATGCTGCAGTGCAACTGAACTGTAGTTTTCTTATTTTTGTTGTTGTAAAGTTACATTTAAAGATAAAACTAAAATAGGGGCATTGATGAAATTGTCTTCTAAAGGCTGACAGTGTAACTAATATAAGATCTTTCTCCTTACAAAACCTTTAAAGCACGCTTCTCCAAGCAACCATGACAAATTGAGCACAACTAATTGTCAGAAACCAAAGAGAAGAAATATTCTGAAATCACTCCATATGCATTTCAGTGGCCAAAGAAGATTATAAAGCTGAAGGACAAAAATCCTAGCCATAACTCGCTGCAGGTGTATTTTGGGGATAGCAAAAGCATCTCAAAGTGCAAATAAGGCCATAGGGAATTAGCAGTTCAATGAAATAAGAGGCTGTAAGGTAAGGCAATACTTTGGTATTAGTTTCTTAAAACTGAACCTAAGATGTACTGGAAACCAAATCTTCAAAAAAATTAAAACCGCTGCACTATTAGTATTTGTTAGTGAAGAATCCTTGGTGCTATTTAAGCCAGGCTTGCGGAGAGGCTTGAAAAATGCATTACTATGGTCTGTTGCACACTGGAGTGTACAAGTCAACAGATGTCTGCCATGTCAACTTAGGCAAACATGTTGATGCTTTGAATTATTTCTGAGGTAAAAAGGACAAATGTGAAATGATCTGTAACAGAGTCCATAAGGATCCCTGGTTAAAAGAACTGCTGTTCTGTGTAGATTCAGGTGATGTAGTGAACTAAAATTGATGTTGAGGACTAAATAGCACTTTATCTCTGAGGACATCTTGTAACAGAAATGGAAAAGGTCTACAAAGATCTTGTATACAAGGAGAAACTAAAAGGAGTAGACTAATTTAGCTTAAACAGAATAAGGAAGAGATGGAGGTATCAAGCTGACTAGAGTAATTTGAAGTAAATGTAGGAGTTGAGATACTTTCGTTTCATGGACTTAAACTGTGTATTATTTCTAACAGGTGAAAATACTAGAAAAAGCTAAAAATAAATAAATATCTTATTTGCTTTTTAAGTCTTTATGCAACTTCCTTTTTCATTTCCTTCAGCTCTTTCAGTGACAATCAGTGAAACCAATTTCCCTTCCATTGTTAATTTCACTTCAGGGTTCTCAATACAGCAATGTTTAGGTTTTGCTGAGATCCTAAGAATCCCTCTGGTAAAGGACCAGGAGTACTTGTGGCACCTTAGAGACTAACAAATGTATTAGAGCATAAGCTTTCGTGGACTACAGCCCACTTCTTCGGATGCATATAGCCTATGCATCCTATATGCATCCGAAGAAGTGGGCTGTAGTCCACGAAAGCTTATGCTCTAATACATTTGTTAGTCTCTAAGGTGCCACAAGTACTCCTGTTCTTTTTGCGGATACAGACTAACATGGCTGCTACTCTGAAACCTATCCAAAGAAGGTAAAGTGTGAGGCATCTAATAAAAATTTGTCATACTGATTCTTGTATACATTGCAAGATGTATGTACATGGGATATTTGAGTTGTGTATATGTACTCGAAAAAAGCTTTAAAATCTGCGGGCAAACAGGTTTTGCCAGACAAATGGATGTAGATTTAGCTGTCGGCCTTGATTCATATGTAGATTAAGCATTGGAAGCTCTGTTTTGTATATGGTGTCAACAGGAGGATGTGAAAACAACTTAAAGCCAGCACACCAGGAACGGAATCACTGGGGGTCATCCTGACCATGGGGACAAAAACAATGAGTTTTGGGAAATGCACAAAGTCATTTTGTTTTCGTTCGCTGAGGAAGCAAAAAGAACAGTGCATTTTGCATTCATGAGATAAGCTGTTTTAAACAAAACTTGAATAGGCTAAAAACCTAACCGTAGGTCTTGTATTATTGTGCAGGTGCCAATGCTAGTAAGTTGAGATGATTAATAAAGAATAAACAGGTCTTTGGATTTTTTTCTACAATAGAATTTAAAAATCAAGAGCGTGGTATAAGTGGTACTATCAGGGTGATAATGCTTTAAACTATATGTTAGAGATTAATTAGTTGTGTTACAGAAAATTCTAAATTCCCTGTCGCTCAGGAACATTTATAAAACACTTTCCATACTACAGTCATATTGGATTTTTAGGGGCTGATCCTGTTTCCATTTGAAAACATTAATAAAACATCCATTCACCTGCAGGAATTGGCTCTACCCTCGTAGCAGGAATTGTAAGTTTTGTATAGGCTGGTGGTACTCTGAAATTCTGTGGCTGTGCAATTTATTGTAGAATTGTGTTCTAGAATGAGTATTTATTTATTTTTTTAAAAAACAAAAAGCTTTTAGTCCTTTATGGATGGGAAAAAAACATAAATGCGAACAGTCTATCTAATGCAGTGTTTGCAGAAAGATAGGAACAATAGTTCTGAGGTGTGAACTGTCCTGTTATCTCAATTAGTGTTTGTTTTGAAACCTAATTATGGCAGTTAAAAATGCGACTTTCACTGCTGATAATGTTGGCATCACTCACCTTCTCAGGTGCCAAAAGTCCCAACTGTCTCCTCTGCTTCCAAAACCTTCAGGTTTCCCCTGATTTTTATACTTCATCGATTTGTCTTCAGCAGGGCTGGCTCCAGGCACCAGCTTCTCAAGCAGGTGCTTGGGGCGGCTGCTCCTGAGAGGGGCAACACATCTGGGTATTTGGCGGCAATTCGGCGGACGGTCTCTCACTCCTGCTGGGAGCAAAGGACCCCCCGCCGAATTGCTGCCGCAGATCGCGATTGCGGCTTTGTGTGTGTGTGTGTGTGTGTGTGTGTGTGTGTGTTGGCTGCTTGGGGCGGCCAAAACCCTGGAGCCGGCCCTGGTCTTCAGTACAAATTGTGCAGCACATTGAAAATTAAAAAATGGAGTAGCAGAAAACTGAATTCAACTGAGGGTATATTCTGATTGTACTATTCAATTTGATATTCAGTAAAATCTTAATTTGTTAATCTAGTTGAAGATGTCACAGAATTTCCAACCCGGGAATGTCTCAGGGTTCTGTGGTTTTGCCATGGAATATGTGACTGCTTGGTGGGTTTCATAAGTGGGCATTTAAACCTGATACGTGTGTTAGGAGGGAGAAGGGATCTATACATCTACTGTCAGTTGTAGAGTCACACTTCAAAATTAGTTCCACAATACCTACAACGTAAGCAAAAGTAATTTTGTATTGAAGAATGAAAACAGTAAGCCTGCTCCTCCTGATCATTAGTCTTGGAATAGGGCTTCAGAATGTCAGTCGAGAGCAGTATACTGTCTGCAAATGTTCTAACTTCCCTGGACAAAATCTGGATGTGTAGAGGGTACAGAGGATTTAAAATATCTTCCTACATAGAGAACACTTTCAGGTAATGCACATCTTTCTTTTTGTAATACCTTCTTCAAATCCAGGGACAAGGTTGTATCCTGTCAGTGATCCTCCTGCCCCATGTTTGATTTTTTTTTTCCATTTCATGTGCTAATTCATTCCCCTGCGCTCTTCTGTTTACATCAGACCTGAAATTAATCATGGTCTGTTGAGAAGAAACTTCTGCCGCCTTCTTCACACTGTCAAGTAGCAAACTTGGTGACGATGCAAAATGCTTCTCTTTCCGGAGTTGAGGTTGGAAGATTTTTCTGAGCATCCATAGCCGAGTCCACGTGAAATGAGCTATTAAAAACACTATTGCTTAGTCAGTGGGGTGGAGTAAAAGACCAGATTCATCAATTTGCAAACCTCGGGGAGAGAATCTGATGAAATTTGCAAAGGATCCTGATGGCAGTAGACCTGAAAATTGTTTTGGAAGGGGTAAAACTTTGTAGATTCTAACAATGGTTGAATTATTGTCTTTGCTTTTACTCTCCGAATACCTGCTCTTGGAACCACTATTTTGTCTTTAATATGAAATCTTTGTCAGTGTCTGATAAGACCAGTAACGTCATTTGAACTAGAAAGTGCCATGCAAACTGAATTGAATGGTAAATTCAATTAAAATTAGATTTAGTTAAAATGGGTTTAAGACACCTTATCTGGTTAAGGTTATCTGTATCCGCAAAAAGAAGAACAGGAGTACTTGTGGCACCTTAGAGACTAACAAATTTATTAGAGCATAAGCTTTCGTGGACTACAGCCCACTTCTTCGGATGCATATCTGGTTTGTCCAATTGAACACTCAAATCTGGTTTAGAAAACAATTTGAGACGAGAGCCTCTTTTATATATAAAAAAAGGGGGGGGCGGAGTTCATCTAGTTCAGTGCAGCAGTGAAAGCAGACGATTATAGGACAGAGGCATTGGCATATAAGTCAATGTAAATACGTTGGCAGGAACAATATTCAAACTTGGTGTTGCTTAGAGAGGAAATCATCTTTGTTGGCTCCTGTGGTGCTGTGTGGTGTTAGATAAATGCATTACATTTTGCTGTAGTTTTGTTGGTTCAAGACTAACAGTTCCCAGTAGCTTTTATGTTACTATTGATTATATCTACCTAACAATTCAGTCTTATTCCTCTTCTCTTCCAAATGGGATTTCCCTTCAGTTTCCAAAGAATATTCTTAAAATATTTTTTTATTTAGCTTTCTGAGATCTTGTTTGGAGGGCTTACTGAGAATACCTACAAGGTGAAAATGGTAGGAATTTTTATTACTAGTTTGTGCTTTTCTAGATAAATATTGTTGGATTTATATACCTCATAGTAGGTTTTGAAACAAATCTTAACAGTAGGGTTAAAATAACTATGTAATAGAATGCTAGGTGGCTTCTCCATTAGTCCAAACCTTTAGTCTAACTGCAAACCTGGACAGAAAGAATTACTTATCAGAGGGAATGGAGCACAAAACCCATTGGGAAGGGAACACTTGATCCCGTGCAGGGATTTGATCTCTGCTGACCAGGCAGGGTGTGGGAGTGCTGAGGGCAGCATGCTCATTTGCTTTGTGGGGGTGTCATGTTTGCACTGCCTTTGAACAAGACCCCTTATCCCCAACAATGTTTAGACAACCGACTGAACAGCACAAACTCTTCAAATAGCTGAATCCAAGTCCTTAGCAGAAGGAAGGTTGCTCTGTTGGGGCATTTAAGGATGCTAGAGCGTCCTGGAGCATCTGTCTTATAAAACAAGGAAAATGTAAAAATCATTGAGGAGCAACTGCTATTTTATATCAAAACAACCTAGGTTTTTTCACCTTAAAGGGTTTCAGTAAAGCCTCCTGTCATAGTAATTCTGGCAGCTGTCAAGAGGAGGCATGTCAGTCTACAGCTGTATTTGATTTATTTTAACTATTCTCTTCTGACCCTTCTATTTTATTTTAATTGAATTTGGTCTGAATTCATGCCTGTGTCTGTTTCTACAATACTTGTTTTCTGTAGCCGGAAGAGCATGATTCTAAGTAGCAACATCCTCTGTGCTTTTGGTTAGTTCAGTACAAGGTATTCTCTAACTTAAAATAAATAAACTTAATAAAGGTCGTTATAGAAAAAGGTCTGTTGTACAAAGGGTTTGGCTCTCATCCAAGCATCTCCCAGCTGTGTGTCTAGTCTGAGTTAAGGTTTACTTGTACCCCAGAAATATAATGGAATGCTACATAGTTTTACTAATCCCCTACATCTTTCCTGAGCCCTATATTCATTTTCAGCCAGTGCTAAAGTTACTCTCAGTGGGAAGCGTAATGGTGCAGTGATGCTGAAAGCTTTCCTGCATAATACAGTGTCTTTGAAATAGGGTGTGTCAGTTTTTTCCTTTACTTCATGCACTCGCGGTTTGCGGTGTTAAATCCATGCCACTCAAATCTTAATTTTCAATGAGTATGCTGATTGCTGATTCCTGTTTGTCTTATGGATCTAAGAACTGAATCTTTAGAAGTGAGCCACTGCACACCTGAAAAACGGAGCACAGTAGAATTTATTTAATACACATCTCTTTAAAAAAACAAACAAACAACAAAAACCTGGTGGTCTCACTCCACTTCTCAGTGAAGCTATAATAACACAAGCTGTGGTGAGGGATTAATAATGTAAGACTCTTCTCTTACAAAATACACTTGTGTGTCTATTTTTTTAATATCGTGTACGGTACAGTATTGAGTGTTGGGATGGTGCCATACTGGTGTGACGGTACTGAATGAACGGTGACAACATGGCTTGACATGACTGAACTGTGAAAGAGGATTCTGGGAGAAGAATCCTTTTCTTAGCATCGGGCAGATGCCAGAAGTGAAACTGACTGGCTCCATGCTGCGTGTATGATGAATACTGATCTTTGCATCAGCAAATATGTCCACTTGAAAGCAAACAACACATGTAGAACATCTTGAGTGGAGCATGGGCTGACCGGGGCATCTTGACCCTGTAGAAAGACATCACGCAGGGGGCTTGTCAAGGCT
The DNA here is from genome assembly GCF_011386835.1 of Chrysemys picta bellii. Lineage (NCBI taxonomy): Eukaryota > Metazoa > Chordata > Testudines > Emydidae > Chrysemys > Chrysemys picta. Next base: position 9,124,140 of record NC_088803.1, on the reverse strand, counting down.
GCTTCTCCACTCTGAACTTTAGGGTACAAATGTGGGGGCCTGCATGGAAACTGCTAAGCTTAACTACCAGCTTAGATCTGGTCCGCTGCCACCATTCCCAAAGCTAGTTCCCTTCCCTGGGAAGCCTTGAGAAACTCTTCACCAATTCCCTGGTGAATACAGATCCAAACCCCTTGGATCTTAAAGCAAGGAGAAATTAACCATCCCCCTCCCTTCCTCCCACCCACTCCTGGTGGATCAAGATCCACCCCCCTTGGATCTTAAAACAAGGAAAAATCAATCAGTTTCTTAAAAAGAAGGCTTTTAATTAAAGAAGAGAGGTAAAAATCACCTCTGTAAAATCAGTATGGAAAATAACTTTACAGGGTAATCAAACTTAAAGAGCTCAGAGGACCCCCCTCTAGCCTCAGGTTCAAAGTACAGCAAACAGAGATAAACACTCTAGTAAAAGGTACATTTACAAGTTGAGAAAACAAAGTAAAACTAACACGCCTTGCCTGGCTGTTTACTTACAAGTTTGAAATATGAGAGACTTGTTTAGAAAGATGGGGAGAACCTGGATTGATGTCTGGTCCCTCTCAGTCCCAAGTGCGAACGACTTCCCAAACAAAGAGCACAAACAAAAGCCTTCCCCCCCCCCCGCCCCGATTTGAAAGTATCTTGTCCCCTTATTGGTCCTTTGGGTCAGGTGTCAGCCAGGTTACCTGAGCTTCTTAACCCTTTACAGGTAAAAGGATTTTGGAGTCTCTGGCCAGGAGGGATTTTAGAATACTGTACACAGGAGAGCTGTTACCCTTCCCTTTGTAGTTAGGACAGGGCTAAAGTGAATGATTCATCAGGGAGTGAATGTGGGGTAGTGTTCAGTTGGCACCACTCTGCAGTGTCCTCCTAAAGTATTTGGTAAAAATTAATAACCACATTCCTATTGAGCATGCTTTTAAGACATGTGAATCCTTTGAGGAAAAAGTATAAAAGTCAAACCAATTAAATTACTGTTGGGGATTCCTTAATTGAGGCTTGAAGAAACTGCTAGACAGAGTAGCCAAAACTCTGCTCCATGGGCTTGAGTAGGATTGTGACCAGAAGGGTTTCCAGGCAGCCAAGGCCTTGCCTCCAGGGAATCTGAGACAGACCAGAGGGCTGAGAAGACGAGACCTGGAGAGAAGAAGCCGTCCATAAAATTGGTGACCACCTTCTTTGTTTTCGAAGCAGGGATTGCGTGAAGCTAGCGCAGGGCCTGTTTGTGTATGTTTGTGAAAGAGAGGCTCGCTAAGAGGAATGTATAGCTCTTAACGTATAGTTCTTAATGTTTAACATAGGAGTTATGTGCATCATGTAACCCTTTACGGCTTGTGTAATTTCTTCTCAATAAACTGCTGCACATGCAAGATAATTCTTGTGGACCTTTTTCATTGGTATGACAGTAATCTGCTCCAATGGGAGCCATTAAAGATCCATTTCAGGGGTAGTAGTGCCCCCTGGTGCCAACATTGAGCACAAGGAATTAAACATGGCTAACCAGATTTTGAAAAGTTCCAATCCCAGGCCACAATTTTATAGCAGTCTGAGATCCCTGAAAAAGATTCAGAGCTAGTCAACAGTGGGAACTTACATGGGCATAGCTACATCTTTCAGGGGTGTGAAAAATCCACACCCTTAAGAGACATTAGCTACACTGGCCTATCCCTCGATGTAGACCGAGTTAATTCGATGGAAGAATTCTTCTGTTGACCTAGCTACTACCTCTTGGCATAAGTAATCCACCTCCCCCAACTGGAGAACCTCTCCCATTGGCGTAGTGTCTATGCCGACACACCACAGCGGCACAACTGCAGCTGGGCCACTGTAGCAGTTTAAGTGTAGACAAGTCCTTAGAGTTAAAATGTTGCCAGCTGTGCGTACAATGGTGTAATGGTTTTTACCTTCAAGGTATGTGTAATGTTGACCATAAAATCATAGCTTTAATTGCCTTTGGATAAATTGATGTAGATGACTCATTAATAGAACAGATCTTTCCATTTTTAAACCACAGTACGCTGGTCTAGTGGATGAGAGAAAGCAGCAGATGTGATATATCTTGGTTTTAATAGGCTTTTGATACATTCCTACATGACATTCTCATAAGCAATCTGGGGAAATGTGATCTAGATGAAATTACTGTAAGGTGGGCACATAACTCTTTGAAGAATCCTATTCAGAGTAGTTTATTAATAGGATTTACCTAGTGGGCTCCCCTGGGGGTCTGTCCTGGGTCTGGTACTGGTCAGTATTTTCATTAATGACTTGAACAATGGAGCAGAGATTATGGTTATAACAGTTGCAAATGACACTAAGCTCTGAGGAGCTGCACTTTGAAGGACAGGATCAGACTTCAAAATGACCTTGACAAATTAAGAGAATTGGTCTGAAATCAACAAGATGAAATTCAATAAAGAGAAGCGCAAAGCACTATACATAGGAAGGAAAAATCAAATGCACAACTACAAAATGGGGAATAACTGTCAAGGTAGTAGTTCTGCAGAAAAGGATCTGGGACCTATAGTGGATCAGAAACTGAACATGAGCCAACAATGATGATGCAGTTGCAAAAAAAGGTTAATATAATTCAGGAGTGTAGCAACAGGAGTGTTGTATGTAAGCTATGGGAGGTAATGGTCCCCCTCTGTTAGGCATTGGTGAGGTCTCAGCTGGCGTACTGTGTCCAGTTTGGGGCACCAGACATCAAGAAGGATGTGGACAAAGTAGAGAGAGCCCAGAAGAGATGGTAAAAGGTTTAGACAACCTGACATATGAGGAAAGTTTGAAAAACGAACAAAAAAACCCACCTGGGCACGTTTAGTCTCAAGAAAAGAAGGCTGAGGGGGGACTTGATAAGTTTTCAAATATGTTAAAGAGGACAGGGATTGTTCATGTCCACTGAAGGTAGAACAAGAACTAAGGCTTAATCTGCGATAAGGGAGGTTTGGATTAGCTATTAGGAAAAATGGTGTAATTATAAGGGTAGTTAAGCACTGGAATAGGTTATGAAGGGAGGCTGTGGAATCCTCATCATTGGAGGTTTTAAAGAACAGCTTGGACAACCACCTGTCAGGGATGGTGTAGAACGGTTTACTTGGCCCTGCCTCAACGCAAGGGGCTAGATAAGCTCTTGAGGTCCCTTCCAGCCAGAGCCGTCCCTAGGGTATGGCAAATTGGGGCTACTGCCCCGGGCCCTGCGCTTTGAGGGGCCCCATGCTTTGTGAGGAGGAGGTGGGGGGCAGAAGAGCAGGGGTGGGGGTGAGGAGGAGCCCCCCATCAACCTCCTCCTCTCCCCAGTGCTTCCTGCCCGCCCCACCGATCAGCGCCTCCCCCTCCATGACTCCCAGCACCTACTGCTAATCAATTGTTTTGCGGTGTCTGGAGGTGCTAGGGGGGAGGAGCGAGGGTGCAATGTGCGAGGGGGAGGGGGCAGAACTGGTGGGGAAGAGGTGGGGTGGGGCCTTGGGTGGATCTGGGTGGGAGCACCCCCTGGCAGATAGAAACTCTGGGCCTGTGTCCTGGGCCCCATACCCCCCTAGGGCTACGATAAACATCTATTGAAAACTTTGGGATTTACTAACTTTTGGCTCATAACTGGTAAATTAAAAAGTATTCTAGTAATCGCTTAGCTATTGAACAAGACCCTAACAAATTTAGAATTCATTTTGGAAATTCTTGGCTGCTTTTCTTTCTGTGTAATACACATCGGATAATTCCTTTTTGGTGCACCAGCATTATTGGTTTTAGCAGGCTTTTGTGGGAATGGCAAACTTGTATTGGTAAAATATGCATTCGTGCTATGGTTTAAGTTGCAATACTAAAACCTAATTAATTTTACAGAATGTACTTGTGACTGTAAGAGCATCCCAGTGCCAGATAGCAAAGGGCTCTCTGGTATTTAACACTAAATCTCAACTGGCCTGACCAGCTCAATGCACCTCACACTGTTGCCATGATATTCATTTAAAAGTTGCCTTGTAATATATAATTTGAAAACTAATAACACATTTCCCAGTGATATCAACAACCAATGTATGTAATAACATTGTGTGTGAAATTCTGGATGCTCTAATACTGTTTTGGAGACTGTAAACAGACAAAGGAGGCAAAGCAGGCTTTTTTCCAGACAAAGGAGAAGGGCAAAAACCTCTGTCTCAATTGCAAACAGAGCCAGGTGTGACCAGGGACTGGAACAATGGGCTGTTCACTTGCTTGGGAGATTGCAGGAAGATCATTTGCATTGTAAGCCACAGGAGACTGCAAAAGTAATGTGGTGTCTGCTCCCTAGTGGATATGGGAAGCTGAGCCTCCAGGAGGGCTTTCTGACTTTGAAGACAAAAACTTTGGGGATACAAAGATCTGCTTGAAAGACTTTTGGGGGATCTACCAAGTGAGAGAAGCAAAATGCTACGTTCTTTGACCTATGAAAGATGGGTTCTCCTGCTAATCCAGCTGGAGAACGCTGACCCCTTGATGTGAATAAGAAACTAGATTAGGCAAAGATGTATCTTGCTAGAGTTAAGTTTTAGACACTATAAATACTATTATTTTGTTTATAATCCTTTCATATCTCTTGCACTTCAACAAACACATTTAAGAGATTTTTTTTTTAATAAACCTATTCTTAGTTTTACTGCAAATCATCTCAGTGCTGTGTATTGGGGTGGAGTGTATAACTCCAGCTGAGTTAACAGGTTGGTGTGTGTCCTGGCTTTTTGGAGGTAGTGAAATTGGTGTTACTGAGCACTCAGAGGTCAGAGGGACTGGATGCTGCAGGGGAGACAGTTTTGGGGAGAATTGGGACCAGAGGAGGTGTTGGGGTCACCCTGCAAGGAGTAGCTGGTCTGGTGGAAGCAGGGGTGAAACCATTGTGCTGTGAGCGTGCTGCTTGTGTCCGGATTCTGTGCCAAAGCTGCGCAGCCCAGAGGCATCCAGAATTAGAGGGCAGGTGGGACAAAACCTCTTACTGGTCAGGGTGAACTCCCAAAGTGTGTCAGTACTACAGTACATTTCCTAGTGTGCTGTAAAGTTTTATGATAAAATTCAATAGTATTATGTGATGTAGCGTCTTTCACCTTCTTAGGGTTGACTGGCTTGCAGAACCTTAAGCAAGCAAAAATGTGGTAATCTGCAATGAGTCTTTCAATTAGCATGAAATGAAATTCTCTCTTAGCTCAAAAGTAAAACCCTCTTCTTTGGTACGCCTGCCGTTTGGCCACTATTGGCTCTGTCCCGGCAACCAGTTCAAATTGGAAAAATGAATCTAAACTAGATTACATTCCTTTTTGGTGCACCAGCATGATTGGTGTTGGCACACTTTCGAGGGGAACTAGCTGTTGCTGCACGGTCAGCTGAGAGAACTCGCGCACTGTGGCATTCGTCTTTTTGTGCATTTAAACTAAACGTTACATTATTCTCTACCGTTCAGGGCTTATTTTCCATTGGTTGCACAGTCTAATGAAGGATCATTCGTTTTGATTGGAGAAAAATGTTAGACTGTTATTTTAATCCTCTCTACAGCGTTTCTCTTAAGTGTAGCAGGAGCCGAGCCGTGCCAGGCAGTGCTAGCTCTAGCAACTGGCTGACCTTTGTGTGGTAAATGTCAGCGGTGCTCACTCCATCTTTCAGATTCCAGTTGCCTTTTTTTAACCTGTGCTCAGGACACTGCCTTAAGCTACTCTGAAGAACCGCTTCTCTAGTCTAAGCCATATTGTACCCAGTGTATACGTACAGTTGGGCTGTCTGATTATCACAAGACTTAATTGTGTTTATAGCTGTGTATTAATTGTATTGCAGCTCAATCTGCATTGTTGGTGAGTCAGTTTTGAGTCTTGGGTTGTGTCTACACTACAAATGCTGCAGTGGCGCAGCTGTGCTGCTGTATTACTGTAGTGTAGACATTTGCTACAGCGATGGGAAAACCCCTTCCATTGCAGTAGTAATGAGTACCCTCCAGTACCTCTTGAGAAGTGGTAACTAGGTTGATGGAAGAATTTTTTTCCATCAACCTAGCAGTGTTTGCACCATGACTAAGGTTGGCTTAACTATGTCTCTTGGGTGTGAATTTTTCACACCCCCTAAGCAATATAGCTAGATTGACTGAAGTTTTAGGTAAACCAGACCCTTGGTTACAGCTTTCATAGATTGATATATTTCCAAGGCCAGAATGGACCACTGTAATCATCTAATCTGACCTCCTGTATAATACAGACCATAGAACTTCCCCAAAATAAATTCTAGTGCAGATCTTTTAGAAAAACATCCAATTGTGATTTTAAAATTATCAGTGATGGAGAATCCACCACAATCCTTAGTAAGTTGTTCCAGTGGCTAACTGCTCCAGCTGTTAAAAGGTATGCCTTATTTCCAGTCTGTATTTATCTATCTTCAACTTCTAGCCCAGGGGTAGGCAACCTATTGCAAGTGTGCCAAAGGCGGCACGGGAGCTGATTTTTCAGTGGCACTCACACTGCCCGGGTCCTTGCCACCAGTCCGGGGGGCTCTGCTTCTTAATTTAATTTTAAATGAAGCTTCTTAAACATTTTAAAAACCTTATTTACTTTACATACCAACAGTTAGTTTAGTTATATATTATAGACTTCTAGAAAGAGACCTTCTAAAATCGTTAAAATGTATTACTGGCACGCGAAACCTTAAATTAGAGTGAATAAATGAAGACTTGGCACACCACTTCTGAAAGGTTGCCGACCCCTGTTCTAGCATTGGATCATGTTCTACCTTTCTCTGATAGATTGAGGAGCCCTCTATTAAATATTTATTTCCCTATGTAGATTCTTGGTGTCTAATCAAGTCTCTGAACCCTCTCCAGTGTATCAACATCCTTCTTGAATCGCGGGCATCAGAACTGGACACAGTATTCCAGGATCGGTTGCACTGTTGCCAGCTGTAGAGATAAAATAACATCTCTACTCCTACTTGAGATTCCCCCTGTTTGTGCATCCCAGGATTGCATTAGCTCTTTTGGAAACAGCATCACAGTGGGAACTCATGTTCAGCTGACTGAAAAATGATTTGGAGGTTGTGGTGGACAATCATGCTTCCAGGATAGAATTCCCCATTCTGTAAGTTTTTGGCTCACTCCCCCCCCCCCGCCCGTTTCTAGATGTACACATTTATATTTAGCCATATTAAAAACAGTTTGCTTGCACCCAGTTTACCAAGCAATCCAGATCACTCTGTATCAGTGACCTGTCCTCTTCATTGTTTACCATCTGCACATTTTCAGTGACTATTGTTTTCTTCCAGCTTGAGAGAAATAACTATCAAAAATTACTCCACCACATCGAGTTCAGGGTGTTCACTGCTCAACTGTGTTGAAAGGGCTTCCTTACTCCATGCTCTCGTTACAGGATGCCTGGAAGGAACTTTCATTTCTGTCTCTTGAACTGGTTCTCCTCTGTATTTGAGAGCTAAAAAGCTTTGCAAGGTGCCTCATAAAATAGAAGGATCCTTACAACACTGTATAAACTAAGAAGTCTGAACAGTGCTATAAAAGTAAGACGACCAGTTTTCTACTTTAAGTATTTTATAATCTAAGGGTCTGATGATCTGTAGTTTTGTTTGGGTAAATGCTAGACTCCAGGGGGTAGAACCTTTTCTAGGTAGTACCATACAAATTGGTGGTGCTATAGTCAATATAACTTTATAAACTGTTAAACCGGATATAATTAGTAATCGCAAACTAGGCGTTCCCCAGTGCAATGTGAGGGACCGCTTCTGAGTGGATGTTTAGCAATAGTAAGGGCCACTGTGGTGGCATGGCTCCTGTAGTGAGCTCTAGGAGGCAGTGCACAGGTACTGAGCCTCCTTGCTACCATTCATAAAATGTGTCGATTAAAGGACTGAGCCCCATTCCAGACTCTTAGGGAGGACAGTCCTGCCCTCTCCTTGCCCTGGCATATGAGTAGGTGAAAACTGGAAGTACAAACTCAGTTTCCTATAGCTTATGGAGGTTATTCTCATGTATGGGGCAATTCTGCTCTAAGTAAATGGGCAGGTGTCCTTTTCAGAGTCTCATCTTCTTCCTCCACAGATCTGCTTCCTGTGTTGTCACTATAGCCACGTTTACAACAGTAGGAAACAGAATTTTGAACAGTTAATTTAAATAATGTTTTCAACCTTCTTTCTGCCCTGACTCTCCCTATCCTGTTAATCCAAGGACACTCTGGGTGAGAATGCTCTGTGATCATTTTGTCCTTCAACTTTCCCTTCAGCGTATTTCTCTAAATACTTCACTTTTTTCAGATAGCTTTGTCCCCTGCTGATGTAAAAGAGGCAGTAGTACCAAGGGATATGGCGGCAGATTTTGCCACTTGCTGCCACTGAATATGAGTTTTGTGGGACAGGGCTCTTAATACATACACATGAACATGTTGGGGGGGGGCCCTCTGTCGTCCTCCTCCAGCAAAAGATGTGGGGGAGGAGGAGTGATTGAGCATCATATCCTTTGCCTCTTTGATCATCTGCCTCAACGCTGTCCTTATGCTGAGTTTCTGAATGGATGGGGCACCTCAAACAGCCCTGACTGTCCCTTGTTACCTGCAGTGTTGTTTGCAGAGGGCTGGAGAAGCAAGATTTAAAAATATTCCCCTTCCCAACCTACTTTCTGTAATAACTAAACTAATAAACTACAAGCAAGCACACTTCCATACTTCAAGCAAAAGGCCCCCCTGAAGTAGACTTCTGGCCTCCTGCCAACATACTCTATACAGTATCCCATTTCATAGAGCAGAACGTATCACTGGACTTTTAAATACAGTAGAACCTCAAAGATACGAACACCAGAGTTACGGACTGACCGGTCAACTAGGGTGACCAGATCACCCAAGTCAAATATCAGGAAGGGGGGGAGGGTGACGCAGGGGGCGGGGCCAAAAAAAACCTTCCTCGCAAGCGCTGGAGGGAGGCCCGGGAGACTCAGGGGAAGCGCGGGGGCCGGGGTGAGTAAGAGTCCGGCCTGGTCCCCAGCAGGCAGGACTTAGTCGGGCGGTAGGGAGAGGAGGGGGGCGGCCCGCGGGGCCAGGCGGCGGCTGTTCTCCCCCCCTGGGCAGCGGGACTTGGGAGCAGCCGCTGCTGCAGCTCCCACTGCCGCAGGGGAGGAAGCGGCCATGGCGCTCGGCGGCTGCGGCTCTGGCGCCCCCGAACCCCCCGAGCCGGGGCCTGCTGCGGGGACCCAGCAGCGCGTACGCTGAGCCCAGCCCCTGGCCAGTCGCGTCTGGGCTGCTGCCCAGCTGGTGCTATCCCGCGGCAGCCCCAGAGTGGGGGTAGCAGGCCCCAGCCCCCCCGTCCCACTCGGGTCCCGCAGGGGAATGAACGGGGCTGGGCTGCCGATGCCTCCGCCCCGGGGCCGCCGCGGGATAGTACCAGCTGGGCAGCAGCCCAGACGTGACTGGCCAGGGGCTGGGCGCGCGCAGCTGGGTCCCCGCAGCAGGCCCAGGCTCGGGGGATTCAGGCCCGGCAGAGCCGCAGCCGCCGAGCGCCATGGCCGCTTCCTCCCCCGTGGCAGTGGGAGCTGCAGCAGCGGCTGCTCCCGAGTCCCACTGCCCGGGGGGGAGAACAGCTGCCGCCTGGCCCCGCGGGCCGCCCCCCTCCTCTCCCTACCACCCAACTGAGTTCTGCCTGCTCGGGGCCAGGCCGGACTCTTACTCACCCTGGCCCCGCGCTTCCCCTGCATCTCCCGGGCCTCCCTCCAGCGCTTGTGGAGGGAGGAGGAATGGTGAGCCCGGGGAAGAGGCGGGGATTCGGGAGGGAGCCAATCGGGGGAGGAGGGGGTGGAGTCGGGGCGGGCGGGGGGGGTGCGAGCACTTCCGGGCTCCAGGCTCCGGCGCATTTCCTTGTTTGTCCAGTGTCCCGACCGCATGTCGGTCGGGACGCGGGATAAACAAGGAAATATCGGGACACTCCCGATAAAATTGGGACGTCTGGTCACCCTACGGTCAACCGGACTCCAAGTGAAGCCGTAAGTAACCAATCAGGCAGCAGCAGAGACACCCCCCCCCCCCGCTTCAAAAAAAGCAAATATTGTACTGTACCTGTATTACATCTTAAAGGTAGGCACATCTGGGCCCTCTGTCTCCACCCCACTCCCACCCCCACGCACCGGGCAGCCACTTACAGCAAGACACTGGGGTTGCCAGTCCAAGGCAGCAGGAGCAGCGCTGGGTCTGCATTGCTTTCACCCCACCTCCCGCCGGGAGGGGGACAGGCTGTTTTCAGACACACCTCTGTAGGTAGGGGGAGGAGCTTGCAAACTCCTGCAGGGGCTGTGTAGGGAGCAGCTCAGCTGCTGCTGAAGCGTGGCCTGGAGTGTCAGCTGCTGGATCCGGAGCTTCATTCAGAGTTACAAACATTTCAAAGTTACGGACAACCTCCATTCCCAAGGTGTCGGTAACGCCGAGGTTCTACTGTCGGGATTTGGAGCAAGTTGAGGCTTTCCATAGCATCTGCCCCCCACCCCCCAATCACATACCTTTCTATACCCAAAATACTTGCAGAGACTCCTCCACGTATCAAATTAAGATTCAGCCTTCAAGAATGTTCAACTCTCAAGGGACTTGTCCACTGATCCCAGTGTGGGGGCCACAGTGGATGGACAGCCAGAGGAGGCAAAGAATTCTTACCAGTGATCAGTTAAATAATGAGGGCTTAGATTGCCTAGCTTAATGTCATCAGGGGAGGATAGGGGAGGGCCATTATAGTTCATTTAAACTGGCCAATGTAATTGCAGCAAATTCAAATTCTTTTTTATATTTAAAAATGTACTCTGCACTGCATGCACACCCAGATATCTCATTTCTTGAATACATGTGACATCCTGTACCTCGAGGGAACACCCTGCACCCCCATGTTCATCCTTATAATATGATAGTGTGTTATGCAAAGTTTGTCATGTCTGGTGTCTTTGGAAGGCTCATGATGCACTGAGCATTGTTGTAATGTTATAGTAATTATTGTTCTAGTAATGTTATAGGTTGTAATTTTATGTATGTAGTTATGAGACTGAAAATGTGTCCTCGTAGCTTAAAACAAGCCCAGACAAAAACTCTCCAAGAGCAGAGGGGCAGTTCATACCTCATCAGGGCATGTATGGGACAAACCCAGCCCAGCCTCACAGGAACAAAGGACACTGGCCTAGGTAGCAAGAAAGGATTTGTTGCACTCTCAAGTAAGTCACCGCCCTTTCCTTGGTCAGTTTGGGACTGCGATGAGGTAATGCTCACCTGACTCTTAAGGGGGGTGGGGGGGCAGAGCCAAGAGGGGAAAAAAGAACATGATAAAAGGGAGAGACGTTTGCCATGCTCTTCCTCTCTTCCACCTCCCTCTACAGACATCACCACCAAGCGACTGAAGCGCTGATCAAAGGGGAAAGCCTAGCTGAAGGGCAACCAGCCAGCCTGTGGTGAGAAGCATCTAAGTTTGTAAGGACATTGAAAGTGTTGAGATCAGCTTAGAATGCGTTTTGCCTTTATTTCATTTGACCAAATCCGACTTATGTTTTGACTTGTAATCACTTAAAATTTATCTCTGTAGTTAATAAATCTGTTTGTTCTACCTGAAGCAGTGCGTTTGGTTTGAAGCATGTCAGAGAGTCCCCTTGGGGTAAAAGCCTGGTACATATCAATTGCTTTGTTAAATTGACAAACTCTCATAAGCTTGCAGCATCCAGTGGCCATAACTGGACACTGCAAGACGAAGGTTTCTAGGATTGTGTCTGGGACCAGAGATATTGGCTAGTGTCATTTGGTTGCACAATCCAAGGAGCAGTTTACATGCCAGAGGCTGTATGTGAACAGCCCAGGAGTGGGGGTTCTCACAGCAGAGCAGGGTCAGGCTGGCCCCCAGAGTCAAGGTTTGGAGTGACCTAGCAGATCACCAGTCCGGATAACACCAGGGGAACGTCACACGTAAGGAGGCTTTGCAATACTACAGCTTGAGTGAGCACTAACCAAAGGTCAGTTAAAACCAGTGTTGGAGTTATGCCAGGTCTTGTCTGCCAACTGGTGTCTAGAGTTAAACAGCCATTATTAAGGCATCACACATGGTGGCTAGACTCACTAACTGTTTAGCTGAAATTTTATACTGAGATTCACCGTGATGTGTTGACCGCAGCCATACTAAGTGAGACAAAATGGAACCTCCTTCTAGCCATGGGCTCTGTATTAAACTTGTCTCCACTGGAAGCTGGTCTTTGTATATGTTACACCCAGCAGGGCTGAGCCCTGACAGTTCAGTACTCTCTGGTGATTTATCTGGTATCCTGAGAGGTGGTGGTAAAGAGGGTGAGACTAATGCTGGCAGGTGAAATCCAATACTGATGTAACATTATTCATGGAATTCAGGGGTAAGCCCAGAAGCTCCTTGGTGTGAATTCATCCTTGGACCAGCACTACTGATTTCAGTGTACTTACAACTGAGATGGACTTAACCCTGTTGTCCAAAAATCAGAAATAGATGTATGGTACTGCATTTCCTGATACTCACCATCTTTGTAGAACCTTCAGTCTAGGTGGGCTCTGAAGCACATCAGTTATTTTTATCCAGCCACTTCTCCCAAAATAACCTACTGTACTTGGATCACTTCCAGTCTGACTTCCACCCTTTCACAGCACTGAAACTGCCCTTCTAGTAGTGTCCATTGAGCTCTTTTTGTTTTGACCATGGCTCCCTCCTATTTTTTCCTTTTAACCCATTTTATTCACCTGTTTCCTTCACTGTGTATGTAATACTTTATCTGCAGTCTGTCCAAGATAGCATGATGGGGATGAATGTGACTCTGTCTTCTCTTAGTTTGTCTGATATAGATAACAAAGCTGAAACTGTCCAATAATAGGGTGACCAGATCACCCAAGTCAAATATCGGGACGCGGGGGGAGGGGGGGGGAGGGTGACATGGGCGGGGCAAAAAAAAATCCTTCCTCCACAAGCGCTGGAGGGAGGCCCGGGAGACGCAGGGGAATTGCGGGGCCAGGGTGAGTGAGAGTCCGGCCTGGCCCCGAGCAGGCAGGACTCAGTCGGGTGGTTGGGAGAGGAGGGGGGCGGCCCGCAGGGCCAGGCGGCGGCTGTTCTCCCCCCCGGGCAGCGGGACTTGGGAGCAGCTGCTGCTGCAGCTCCCACTGCCGTGGCGGGAGGAAGCGGCCGATGGCCAAGCTTGGCTGCTGCGGCTCTGGCGCCCGGGCCCGAATCCCCCGAGCGGGGGCTGCTGCGGGGACCCAGCAGTGCGCACGCTGCTTGCGCCCAGCCCCTGGCCAGTTGTGTCTGGGCTGCTGCCCAGCTGGTACTATCCCACAGCGGCCCCGGAGTGGGGGCAGCAGACCCCAGCCCCCCCGTCCCGCTCGGTTTCCGCAGGGGAACTAACGGGGCTGGGCTGCCGATGCCTCCGCCCCGGGGCTGCTGCGCGATAGCACCAGCTGGGCAGCAGCCCAGACGCGACTGGCCAGGGGCTGGGCGCAGCGTGCGCGCTGCTGGGTCCCTGCAGCAGGCCCCGGCTCGGGGGGTTTGGGCCCAGGCGCCAGAGCCGCAGCCGCCGAGCTTGGCCATCGGCCGCTTCCTCCCCCCGCGGCAGTGGGAGCTGCAGCAGCGGCTGCTCCCGAGTCCCGCTGCCCGGGGGGAAGAACAGCCGCCGCCTGGCCCCGCGGGCCGCCCCCCTCCTCTCCCAACCACCCAACTGAGTCCTGCCTGCTCGGGGCCAGGCCGGACTCTTACTCACCCCGGCCCCGCGCCTCCCGGGCCTCCCTCCAGCGCTTGTGGAGGGAGGAGGAATGGTGAGCCTGGGGAAGAGGCGGGGATTCGGGGAGGGAGCCAGTCGGGGGAGGAGGGGGTGGAGTCGGGGCAGGGGGGGCGCGAGCACTTCCGGGCTCTGGAGCATTTCCTTGTTTGTCCAGTGTCCCGACCGCACGTCGGTTGGGACGCGGGACAAACAAGGAAATATCGGGACAGTCCTGATAAAATCGGGATGTCCGGTCACCCTATCCAATCCTCACCTCCTTCCAGACATGTATTTTGACTGTACCAAATGTACTGTAAGCACACTGATCCTGATTAAGAATTCCAGAGAACGTGTACTGAAGGACTATCCCTGAAGTGGACAGATGTCAATTCAGATGCTGCTATATCCGATGAAGTGGGCTGTAACCCACGAAAGCTTATGCTCAAATTGGTTAGTCTCTAAGGTGCCACAAGTACTCCTGTTCTTCTTGCGGATACAGACTAACACGGCTGCTACTCTGAAACCTGCTATATCCTAGTGACCTAGAGGAAATGTACCACGGACAAGATCCTGATGATCTTGTAGAGCATATGACCTTGTGGGGAGAGGTGACTGATTAAACTCTTCTCTTTGGGGGGGGGGGGGAGAGATAGAGAAAGGGGCAACCCCAAAGAATTTTCCCTATTCACCAACCATGGTATTTCTTCAGTGTCTTTGATGCCAAACCTCAGGAGGTGTGGAGAAATCTTTAAGAAAGTCTTGGGAAATGTCAAGGAAATAGGGAAGCTAGTTTTTCAGCTGAAGTGTATTCAGAATGCCTTATTGACGTTCTTTAAAAGTCTGTTAAAGGGGCCCAAATTTTACATCAAGGTTCACCGAGGAAGTAACTTCTTGGCGTAAGTTTTTAAAGGTGTTCCAAGCACCTGCAGCTCCCATTCAAGTCAGTTGTAGCAGCTCTGAAAATGGGGCCATCCATATTTACCTTGTGCATAGAATAACTTTAAAGGACAAATGGTGTATGTGCATTGCAGGGGCGAAGTGAAGGCCAGGAAAGGCCGGTATAAGGCTGAGATGAAAATGGGGGGAGGGGAAGCATTGGAACAAATAGCCAGTTAGCACAGAGTGGAGAAGGTCCAGTCAAAACTAGAAAATTCTGATGATATCTGCGTCTGTGGGTCCCTTCTTTGGTCACTTTTACTAGCTGGAGTCTCTGGCTGGCTCCTCCCTGTAGTTTGTTTAAAGTATAATGTACCTGGGTCACTGCATCCACTTTAATTTGAATTAAATGTTTCTGACCTTGAACATCTTCCTGAATTGTTTTAAATTCAGGTAGGTAGGCGGAAAAATCCAGTCTTAACTTGAAAATTCACTTTGCTAAATGCCTGTAAAAAATTGTCCCAAGCGTTAACAAAGTGTACTCTTGGTTGACAACTGATAAAAATTGAAGTCTCCAGTTAATTAATACCACACTACTTCTTGTTGTCAGAGTGCTTTGTCTGAACAGCTGCTCCAGACAGAACATCAGTTTTTGAGAGATGTTGCTGTCTGAGAGTCCTGGTGAATGGGTGCTCTGTAGTAAACATGGTGTGTATCAAATGCTCAAAGGCAGCTGAGCTCAATATAATTACTTGTAGGGTTTTTTCATGTTCAGTGCTATAGCTGGATCTTATATCTTCCCACAGCATCAATCCATTTAGTCCCCTTGCATACATGTATATAACATCCATTGTTTGATACAGTGGGGGACAGTGAATCTAATTTTTGGATAATAGAGGGGAATGGTCAATGTTATAGGTCAGGGGTCGGCAACTTTCGGCACACGGCTCGCCAGGATAAGCATCCTGGCGGGCCGGGCCAGTTTTATTTACCTGCTGACGCGGCAGGTTCGGCCGATCGCGGCCCCCACTGGCCGCGGTTCGCCGTCCTGGGCCAATGGGGGCGGCGAGAAGTGGCGCGGGCGAGCGATGTGCTGGCCGCAGCTTCTCACCGCCCCCATTGGCCCGGGACGGTGAACCGCGGCCAGTGGGGGTCGCGATCGGCCGAACCTGCCACGTCAACAGGTAAGTAAAACTGACCCAGCCCGCCAGGGTGTTTACCCTGGCGAGCCGCATGCTGAACGTTGCCGAGCCCTGTTATAGGTCATGTCCTATGATACCTATTTCAGGAAGCAGCATTTTGGGTAATCTTGGTAGCACTGCATTTGTATAGTTTACCCATTCGTATCTGACTTGTGTTTAGTGCAGCTGAGTTATTGTTGAAGTTGGAACCATAACTTTGACTTTCCTCACTTCAGTTCTACCACAGCGATAATATTGCACCAGCATAACTTGTTTGTTTTTAAGCCAAGGTTTAAAAACAAACAAAAAAATTGAGTCCAACCTAATTTGTGTAGTAAGTGACAGTTGGTCACTAAGATAATCCACATAGTCTCAGTGAAAGTCATGAGCTTCCTCATTCTGGAGAATGAAACAAGACGTTGCTCTTTAACTGGGTGTCCTGAACCACAAATCGCAATGTTGCTATGAAGCTATTTAGGCACGTTGCGTGGCCTACTTGAGAATGTAGAGGATGTTGCAGATTTCTTCAAACTTCCTCCCTGCCATCAAGGTCCATCGTCCTGTAACTTAAGTCTTCCATTACTGTTACCCTGCTCTAATGTGCACCAATTAGCAAGCTTCTTGAGTAACAATTATATTGGCTAAAGCTAACAGATCTGCTATCAGATCACTTTTAGAGTCCATTGAACTAGTAGGGCTCCAGGTGGGTACAAGGGCCTGCCTGTGAGGATACAACTGCAGGTTAGGTACAGTATTTAAATTACGCTCTTGATAACTCCAAATTAATGCCTCTTTAAGAAAGAGGCTTTTGTTGCTGACTTCCATAGTAACAAGACAACAAACCTACTTCTGTGTCATCAAATTCACTTGTAATCATAGAAGATTAGGGTTGGAAGAGACCTCAGGAGGTCAGTTAGTCCAACCCGCTGCTCAAAGCAGGACCAACCCCAACTGAATCAAACTTAAATTTAAAATAGTTAGTTGCAAAACATGCTGGGCAGCTGACTTCATCCAACTACTGTTTATTTCAAAGGAAGTTGTTTCTGTGTTCTTGTGGTTTCTGTAGAAGTGTGCTACCAGAGATATTCACGTATTGACTCTGCGTCCAGATAAAACTCATGGATACTTGGCCTCTTAGAGACTAGGCCATTAAACAAAATCAACTTTTAATCTGATTTGCTTTTAATTTTATTGCAAGCCTTTCTAGTTGACATGGACCTCGGAGGGTGTGTCTACACAGCTTCTGGGAGCAATTCTTGTAGCCTGCGTGGACAGACTTGTTTTAGTGGGGCTTCCACTAGCATGCTTACAAAGAGCAGTGTGGCTGTTCGGGTTTGGCCTGTGGAGCCTAGGGAGCCCAAATGTCAAAGCAGTGCCTACACAGCTATTTTTAGCACACTAGCCCAAGCCCTGCAAGTGTGAGTCTGTCGAGACTCGCTCCCGGCAGCTGTGTAGACATACCATAGAGTCCTTGGTAAAATGCGCTGCATTTAATTTCACTCGTATCCCCAGTCATTTCAGCAGTTGGGTCTAATCTAATTCCATAATAAAGAAGCAACAAACTAGACATTGTTAGTTGCCATACAAATAATCCTAGCAGAGGCAGAAAAAGGTACTGCCAGCAGTTTAAAAACAGCAGTGGGGACCTTGACCAAATAAAAGCAGTTTCAGCTTTCCTGGGGTAGATTTGTACTGGTTTTGAGGAATCAGGTAGGGAATATATCTAAGCCCAGTTAAATTATTTAGATCTAACTGGATTTTTCTGTCATGGAAGGAAAGTATTTTGAAGGAAATATCCTCCCAGAATGGGTACTCAATGAGGAGCATGTCAATTATTGTTCAATAGCCCTATTGATCATCAGCATGAATCTTTGAAATAATGGACCACTTGTTGGCAAGCATAATGATGAGTCCGTTCACTGTCAATCAAATGGGATTTTTCTAAGTAACAGGTTGGACAATGGATTGGAGGCTTTTGACCATGAGAGAGAGTTTGACACTGTCTTCAGTTGTATGATGGTTACATACAAGGACCTCGGAGTCATTCTTCTGGTTAAGTGTCAGTGCCCATACTAGAAAGACAAGGTACGAGAGGTAATTGGACCAACTTCTGTGAGAGAAGTTTCAAGCTTATACAGAGATCTCCCATCTTGTCCTTCTGCCATTATAAATGGCAAATATTTGCATACAGTCTCTAATTCTGACCTGGATTTTCTGACCTATTTAAAAATATTAAATTGTCTGGCTACTGTTTGTTTCTATTATAGTTCACTTGGTACGTGGCCAGTGAGGAATGCTAATCTTATTTTTTTTTTTTTCAATCTCTGAATTTAAAAAAAAACCCACAAAATATCTCAGCACAATGATTTGAGCTATTAAATTGTGCATATGGTTAGTCTGTGACCATATACCCCTATGATTATCTAGTTCATTCCTTTCTTTTATGCCCACTTGTTGCATCGTGTTTTAAGCTAGTTTGTAAGCTCCTCATTGTATGAACCACCTCTTCTTATATGTTCAGATAGCACCCTGATTCTTATTGGGGCCTCTGGATGCTACTATAATATAAATAATGGTTATGGGCCCAATTCTGGAAACACTTCAAGTCTGGTGGGACTACTCCATTGGTAAAGTTAATCATGTGCATAAGTGTGTGGCTAGACTCTAAAGTTACATACTAGTTTCAATTGCATCTTTTTTTATATAGAATTTTCTAATTGTAGGTTTAAAGGGACATGATTTGAAAGATCATTTGTCTGAATGTTGTATGTACTATAGTGACAGGTCACACCTAAAAATACTGTAATTTGAAAGCTAGCAAAAAAAATTCTCAATCTTTTTTTATTTTGTCTAGTCAGTTTCATTGTTCTTCTGCAAAACTTCTCCCTTGCAGAAAAGATTTGCATAAATGTAGACAGGGGAGAAGAAATACGCTATTAAAGGAATTGGAGACCAAATCAAAGCATGCTGTTTAAGTCTATTTTAGAGAATTTAAATTGGCAGCATTCTTGTAAACTTCCCATACTGGTCTCTACCCAAAGTCCAATTGCATTTGACAGTTTGACTGTTGGGTGAGAGTGAAACATTCCTCCCCGTTCCCCAATTGTAAAAAGAAACAGCTGAGCTCTGAAGCGTAAAAGTTGATAAGGACTTTGTGCTTATTGAGGATGACTTCCATTGCTTAGATTAAATCAAAACAGATTTTGTTCAATCATTCAAAATTGAATGTTGGATATGTGCAGTAGAAAAATAAAGTTTACACACGCACACTTGACTATACTATGTATGCTAGTGCAATACAAATATGGAAGTGCACACGTATTGGTTTGTGGAATTCAACAGTAGAAAGCAGAACTTGTAAGGGTTGCAAATGGAATAGCTATGGAGTAGTGAGCCTGTAAGTTGGAGACATGTCTTCTAAAACCAGCTTCCACACTTCCAGCTTCCCCCAGAAAACACTAGGAAAATCAATGCAGAAAACATGCTGAGGTTGCACAGTTAGAAATAAAAAGGGTCCAACTTCAATGTTAATGAGCTGCTGTGCAGCATAAGACATAGAAAGATGTGCCTTTTGTAATGAGCAGTAATACTTTACCCCAAAGAGTAAATGGTTCATATGTACCATGTAGTGCAAATACAGTGTACACCAGGGGTTCTCAAACTGGGGGTCGTGAGGTTATTACATGGGGCGTCGCGAGCTGTCAGCCTCCACCCCAAACCCTGCTTTGCCCCCAGCATTTATAATGGTGTTAAATATGTAAACAAGTGTTTTTAATTTATAAGGGGGGGTCACACTCAGAGGCTAGCTATGGGAAAGGGGTCACCACTAAATAGTTTGAGAACCACACTCTTTTCTTCTTCTGGATAAACCTCTAATTTATATAATTCAGCCTTGCTTCAAATCAAGCAATAAAAGTTGCTGTTGGAACTGCAGTTTCTGCTTTGCAATGCCAGAGTTTATAATGAACTGTGCAGTCTTCACATTGCATGAATGCTGGGTTTTATATTTTAAAATATTTTTTACAATTCTGATTAAATTATTGGTACACGACAGTAGTAATTTTGTCACTACTTAGAGACACTGAAGCTGCGTGTGCATTCATATTTACATTCCCCTACATAAAAACAAATCTTGTCCTATCCTTTTTTTGACTATTGTGGGTACTCACAGATCCAAACCACATTTCTGAGGCTGAATGTAACTTGAATATCCCGAACATGTCCTGACTGTGACACCGACTCAATTGTTGCTTGACTCCTCTGCTTGTCTCTCTCACCAGCAGAAGTTGGTCCAATGAACAATATCATTTCACCCACCTTGTCTCTCTAATATCCTGGGACCAACACAGCTACAACAACACGGCATATCCTCTGCTTGAGTAACTTACAGCTAAACTGGACAAAGCACTAGGGAATGGTTCTGCGTTAGCCGTTAGAAACTAATAAGATTACCTAATACTGTAGCGGGTAGTGTTTTGAAAGGCACCCTTGGAGCCCAACTCCCACAGACTAACAGGTGCCTTTGAAAATTTACTCAAGTCTTTTAAAATTCCCAATTCCTGGTGCAGCTGACAAGCAGTTTTGTTGCAACTCTTTGAAATATGAACTATTCTAAGCTGTCTGGTTCTGGGTCTTAACTTTGGAAAGGAACATCTTCTGGAGTACAATTCACTTCCTTAATAATTAAGTCCTGCTTAATTAGACCTGGCAGAATTTGACTTTGTCAGTTTGATGGATAATATAAAAAATGTTTGTTTTTTAAGCATTTTTCTGACTTTAATCTATAACTTTTCACAGCGGCAGGAAATTATGGGGTATTTCAGACAATAGGAAGGTCAGCGAAGAATAATCACTGTAGATGTTGAGATTCAGAAAGTTAAAGCTTTGTAACTGCTAAAACACAACTAGTCAACATCACTTGTCAAAATATACAAAGTAAATTTGAGCCTTGACTCAAATTCTAGCAAGTTCTCAAGCAGCATTTTTCTTTCTTTGCCTATATGTACATTTTGATTATTATAGATGGGAATCTTTGTGTTGATTTGTGTGTATATGGTGAAATTGACATTTACCAATAAAAATCTACTACTTCCAAGCCTATGCATTGTTAAATATGTTTGAATAGAGAACATGTTAGAAGTGACAAAGGTTAGAGCAAAGAATGATCCTTTCTTACACCAACATAGAACTTGTATTCTAAAAGAGCTTGGGTTGTGGATACAGAGACCACTTCTTCCTATCCTGTGAATTAGTGAGAATTATTGTAACACAAACTGCACTGCAGCAGTAATTGTTCCATCAGATCCTCCTTGAGCAGTGGGAACAGAACCTTCGTTTTTCTTTTGCAGACCCTAAAACAAAAGCGCAGATTGAAATCCTGGTACGGAATGGGATGAACAAGGAGCTGCGGGATCGCCTCTGTTGCAGGCTGACCTTTGGGACTGCTGGACTTCGTTCTGCCATGGGGGCAGGCTTTTGCTACATTAATGACCTTACAGTGATCCAGTCAACACAGGTAACTTGGGTAGCACTATACAGTCAGACTTCACTCCGCCTCCACTCCACCCCTTCCACGAGGCCCCGCCCCTGCCCCACCTCTTCCCACCCCTTCCCTGCCCCCATTCCAACCCCTTCCCTGAAATCCCCACCCCAACTCTGCCCCCTCCCTGCCCCCAGGGGTGTGGCGGGGGCTCAGGGCAGGGAGTTGGGGTGTGGGGTGCAGGAGGGGTGAGGGGTGTGGCAGGGGATCAGAGTGAAGGGTGAGGCAGGGGGCTCAGGGCAGGTGGTTCGGCTGCAGGAGGGGTTCGGGTGGTGGGTCTCGGCCTGACGCGCACCGGGGACAGGGCAGGGTCCCTGCCTGCCTTCCTGCCCTGCCCTGCCCCCGCGTCGCTCCGGGAAGCGGATGGAACTTGGGGAAGGAGGGGCGCAGGGATGTGTCTGACTGTTGCTTCGGGCACCGCCCCCAGCAGCTCCCATTGGCCGTGGTTCTCCATTCGTGGCCAATGGGAGCTGCTGGGGCGGTGCCCGAAGCAACAGCCACACACATCCCTGCGCCCCTCCTTCCCCAGGTTCCGTCCGCTTCCCGGAGCGGCGTGGGGGCAAGGTGGGCAGGCAGGGAGCCTGCCCTGCCCCCAGTGCGCGTTGGGCCGGAGCCGCTCTAGGTAAACGCTGAGGGGGGCCCGCGAGGAGCTCGCGGGCCGCAGAAAATAACCCCACGGGCCGCATGTTTGAGACCCCTGCTCTAATGAGTCTTACTGGCATTGCTGTGTTGGTTTGGGGTGTGATTTTTTACTAACGTAGATATGCCAGTAAAGCGGTAGTGGAGACACAGTTATAACGGTGTTTATACTGGTATCGTTTATCCTGGTCAGGGAAATCCAATAAGCACTTTTATACTAATATAAATATGTCCACACTAGAGGTTTTTGACAGTATAGACCTGATCTACCCTTAAAATTTTTGCCAGTGTAGCTACGTTATCAAGCGTGGAAAAAATTACACCCCATAACTGACCTGATGGTGGTGGCAAAAGCACAAATGTAGATGCAGTTATACAAGCAAAACCATGCTTTTGCTGATATCGTTTATTTCATTTAGGGAACTGATATAAATTATACCAGCAAATGCACTCTTCCTGGTATAAACGGCACCTCCACTAAGATGGTTTGCTGGTATAGTTACACTGGCAGATCCTTTTCTAGCAGAGACAAGGCCGTAGCGTAGCCTTTATTAAACTGCTTCTCCTTTCATGTGCTGCTGTGTGAAAGATCCATGGAAAATAGCAGGTAGAGTGACCTGATTATACATGGAGTGTGGCTACAGGCAGTCCACATACTGAAATAATAGAGATCCCCCCGCACGCTAATCTCAATTCTAATGATCTTAGAGGTTACTTGTAAATCACTAGGCACTACATTTTTATGCCTCAGTCCTGGAAAGAGTTTTGCACGTGTGTACCATTACTCGTGTGTGTAATCTCATTGGATTACTCCTCTGACTAAAATTGTGCACCTGTGTAAATCTTTCAGGACGTGGGCCTTAATAATTCCTGGACATTTTCTGCTACTGTAAAGCTCTATGATTCTCTAAAAACAATGGTCCCAGTACAGTAGTGTAGAATCCCAGCTCTCCTGTTGTGCAGTGCAAAGCAGGAAAATCAGGGATCTACTTTGTATGACTGCGAACAGGCACATCATGCTGTCCTTTGCCCTCATTCGCTACCAGAGCCAATCCTGCTAATAGGCAGGATTTGCCCAGTTAACAAGCAGATATTTACAAGAATTTCACTTCCTCATGAGGGACTGCACACCATGCCTGTATGTCTCTGCAATAACAATGAACTGAGTGCCCTGGGCTAGATTTGTATTATAATAGAGCCTGGGAACCCCAGTAACAAATACAGTGCAGACAGGCAGGTCTCTGCCCCCAAAGAACTTACAGTTGAAGTGTAAGATGAGAGAACAGATGGTGGGGGAGTACAAGGAAACATTGAGACCGTATTGGTGAACGTGATAGGCTATGGTCTCAGTGCCCTCGCTGCTGATAAGCACTACAGCATTGGTGCCTCATCAGCTGGGCAACTTATGTGGTAAGGTGGATAGGAGTCTTAGTGTGAAGGGGATATTTAACCATTGGAACAATTTGCCAAGGGCTGTAGTGGATTGTCCATGACCGGTAATTTTTCAATCAGGATTGGATGTTTTTCTGAAAGATCTGCTCTAGGGGTTATTTGGGGGAAGTTCTGTAGCTTGTGTTATACAGATCAGGCTAGATGATCACGATGGTCCCTTCTGGCCTTGGGATCTGACATTTAAGATGGCTTTGGGGGAGGGGTGGTGTGTGGTACATAGCACTGAACGAGGTGACATGTATGTTTTGCTTTTCAGGTGTCCATTGTGGAAGGCATATAACCTCTCATGGGCTGGCGCTGAACTGCTGCACAGATCTTACGTGGTTTGATCACATTGTTCCTTGTGGACTCGAAGGGACGGGTGTCACCTCCCTGAGCGAAGAACTCCAGAGACATGTCACAGTTGACGAAATCACTGAGCCTTTTCTGGATGCTTTTGAAGAAGTGTTTCAGTGCTCCCTAACTTCCCATGAGGAATCTGTCGGATAAAGGACTCCGAGTGCCTCACTTACCTGTGGAAATGTGAATATTTCTTTGGTGCTTTCATGGTGTTACTAGAAATCCAGCTTGCTTGTTCCATCTTCCTATCAGCAATCAAATCCGTGTAACAAACTGTACTTCTCGCATTTGAAACATATTTCTTGCTTTTGTAAAAATGAGCTGCTGTGTCTTTAAGTATACATGGGTCTTTAAAAAAAACAACGAGGAGTACTTGTGGCACCTTAGAGACTAACATTTATTTGGGAATGCGCTTTCATGGGCTAAAACCCACTTGATCAGATGCATGGAGTGGAAAATACAGTAGGCAGAATATATACACAGAACATGAAAGGATGGGAGTTGCCTTACCAAGTGGGGGGTCAGTTCTAACAAGACAATTCAATTAAAGTGGAAGTGGGCTCTTCTCAACAGTAGGATACCAAGGGAGGAAAAATCACTTTTGTAGTGGTAACGAGGCCAATGTAATCAGGGTGGCCCTTTTCAAACAGTTGACAAGAAGGTGTGAGTAACAGTAGGGGGAAATTAGTTTTTGTAGTGACCCATCCACTCCCAGTCTTTATTCAGGCCTAATTTGATGGTGTCCAGTTTGCAAATTAATTCCAGTTCTGCAGTTTTTCATTGGAGTCTGTTTTTGAAGTTTTTTTGTTGAAGAATTGCCACTTTTACATCTGTTATTGAGTGTCCAGGGAGATTGAAGTGCTCTCCGACTGGTTTTTGAATGTTCTAATTCTTGGCATCTGATTTGTGTCCATTTCTTCTTTTGTGTAGAGACTCTACGGTTTGGCCAATGTACATGGCAGAGGGGCATTGCTGGCACATGATGGCATATATCACCTCGGTTGATGTGCAGGTGAACGAGGCCCTGATGGTGTGGCTGATGTGGTTAGGTCCTATGATGGTGTCCCTTGAATAGCTATGTGGACAAAGTTGGCAACAGGGTTTGTTGCAGGGATAGGTTCCTGGGTTCGTGTTTTTTGTTGTGTGGTGTGTAGTTGCTGGTGAGTATTTGCTTCAGGTTGGGGGGGCTGTCTGTAAGCGAGGACTGGATTGTCTCCCAAGGTCTGTGAGAGTGAGGGATCATCCTTCAGGATAGGTTGCAGATCCTTGTTGATGCGCTGGAGAGGTTTTAGTTGGGGGCTGAAGGTGACGGCTAGTGGCGTTCTGTTACTTTCTTTGTTGGGTCTGTCCTGTAGTAGGTGACTTCTGGGTACCCTTCTGGCTCTGTCAATCTGTTTCTTCGCTTCAGCAGGTAGGTATTGTAGTTTTAAAAATGCTTGATAGAGTTTCTGTAGGTGTTTGTCTCTGTCTGAGGGATTGGCGGAAACGCGGTTGTATCTTAGGGCTTGGCTGTAGACAACGGATCATGTGATGTGGTCTGGATGAAAGCTGGAGGCATGTAGGTACGTATAGCGGTCAGTAGGTTTGTGGTATTGGGTGGTGTTTATGTGACCATCGCTTATTTGCACTGTAGTGTCCAGGAAGTGGATCTCTTGTGTGGACTGGTCCAGGCTGAGGATGATGTGGCGGAAATTGTTGAAATCCTGGTGGAATTCCTCAAGGGCTTCTTTTCCATGGGTCCAGATGATGAAGATGTCATCCATGTAGCGCAAGTAGAGTAGGGGCATTAGGGGACGAGAGCTGAGGAAGCGTTGTTCTAAGTCAGCCATAAAAATGTTGGCATACCACTTTAATTGAATTGTCTCGTTAGCACTGACCCCCCACTTGGTAAGGCAACTCCCGTCTTTTCATGTACTGTGTATATATACTTGCCTAATGTATTTTCCACTCCATGCATCTGATGAAGTGGGTTTTAGACCACGAAAGCTTATGCCCAAATAAATTTAGTCTCTAAGGTGCCACAAGGACTCCTCGTTGTTTTTGCTGATACAGACTAACACGGCTACCACTCTGAAATGTGTCTTTAAGTATACATTGCCTTCTGACATTGATCTTGGCCACCTCGATCTCTTTGTCTTAATGATCAAATGACATACAAAACAGAGCAAAAAACCCAAAAGGGGTTTAATTTTCCTTTACACTAAACCCCCTTTACACCATTTTGGTGGTGGTACAATGCTTTGAAGTGGGTGCAGGTGTAATTTACTCACACTTAGTCCCCAATATACTGCCAGAGCAGTGTGAAGGGGTCATAGCATAAATGGGGATAAAGCCCAGGAATTTCATTGACAAACTAGATGCTGTGTCTGAGCTGAGCTTCCCCGGAGAAGTAAGTTTGAAATTAAAACAGGAAGGGCCGTGTGATTCATGTCTAGTTTGTGATTCATGCTATAACAGCCAGATCCATTTCTGCAGTACTCCTGCCTAGGCGGTTATTTCCCACTATGTATTTGTGCAACTGATTAGTCCTTCCTAAGTGTAGTACTTTGCATTTGTCCTTACGGAATTTTACTGCATTTATTTCAGACCATTTTACTAGTTTGTCAAGATAATTTTGAATTCTAATCCTGTCTTCTAAAGTGCTTGCAACTCCTCCCAGCTTGGTATCATCCGCAGACTTATAAGTGTCTTCTCCATGCCATTATACAAATCATTTATGAAGATATTGAGTAGACCTGGACAGATTCCTGTGGGACCCCACTTAATATCCCCTTCCAGCTTGACTGTGAAGCATTGATAATGGCTCTTTGAGTATGCTTTTCCAACCAGTTATGCACCCACCTTATAGTAGGTTCATCTAAGCGATAGTTCCCTAGTTTGTTTATGAGCAGTTCATGTGAGATGGTATCAAAAGCCTTGGGCTAAAGGCGAGTTATATTACAAGGCTTGTTATCCTGTCAAAGAAGGATATTAAGTTGGTTTAACATGATTTGTTCATTGACTAATCCATGTTGACTGTTACGTATCACCTATCTTCTAGGTCCTTACACATTGATTTTTTGATTATTTGCTCCATTATCTTTCCAGGTAACAAAATTAAGCTGATTGGTCT